>NW_028261382.1:32717002-32814502 GCF_051295495.1 Thamnophis sirtalis
CTCTGTCTCTCTTTGTCTCTGTTCCCCCCTCTCTCTCATCTTCCCACCCTTGTCCCTTCTGAAATATAACATAGCAAAGACGTTTTCCTTCTTTCCTCTTCCATTTACTCCTGAGTAAAACCTCCTTTTCCATCTCCCTGCTGGCTTCAGGTCTTTGAAAAAAACCCAGTGTCAAAATTAGCTTTACAAAAAAAAAAAGCCCATGTAATGTGGGGGGGGGGGGTGCTTTACATTTTCACCAGTTGGGTCCCCTTCCGACAGAAAAGGCACAATGGTCTCAATGCGCTGTAAACCGAGAGACCGCTATGCCCAAACTTCAGGGTTGAGAAATCGAATTTTTGCCTTGTTGATCTGGGTTGCCTTCAGACCTTCAACATTGGGGGTCCAATGCCCAGTTTATTTGCTTTTAAAGAGTCCTTTTGACATATTGCCACGCGAGAGGAGGGGTGATGCCTAGTAGATGCCATAGAAGTTTTTTTTAAATTGTCGGCGCTGAATCGATGTGTCGTTTAATCATTGTGCAAAACGCCCTTCGGCGAAACCTGAATTTCACCTTAAATTCGGTTGAACTTCCTTGCGAGTCAACCAAGAGGCTTTTTTTTTCCCTAAAAGAAGGGGAAGAGCTTTAAAATTCCGAGGGAAAATCGTGATGATTTATTTTTGTTAAATAATATAAAGAAAGGCAAGGAGGGGACGGATGTGGAAGAGAAGGTTTGTAGACGGAGGAGGGGAGAAATGAAAACGCTCTTTGCTAGAACAATTTCAGAGTTTTACTTCCTCGCGTTTTTAGCTGGTTTTCCCAGCACTTTATGTTTTCCTTAAAAAACATTGTAAATATATTTATCGTCCGGGTGCTGTAAGGCTTTTTAACAGTCTAGTTTTCGTGGCCAGGGCGAAGAGAGGAAATAATCTCACTTTTCAAGAACGAAACACGGGTGGCTTAAAGCGCCCCCCGTTTTCAAGCAGACCCCCTCCCCAAAAGCACTTTCTCCTCTTCTTCTTCTCCCTTTCCCCTCCCACCCCACATTGCTAATAACCCCATTTAAAACTTCATCAACGCTGTAATGATAGCAAACAGTGCAGCAATTGCCTGCTAACCGTCGGATCTGCGCTGTAATTAATTCAATGTCTGTTTTAATCAAACTGAGGAGCGATCAAGTTTTTTTTCCCCCTCCAGTCCGGGTGGCACGCGTGACGTCACCCTAAAAGACAGCCGGCCAATCCGGAGGGGCCCTGCGGGGCACGTGGGCTCGGATACTCGGTTAAAATTTAAAAAAAAAAGAAAAGGGGGGAAAAAAAGCAACCGTAGGGGGAAAAGATAGAGGAGGCGGAGAAGAAAAAGAAAAGAAAGTCGGCGCGAGTCGGAGCGGGTTTCCGCCATAGAGAAAGCGGGACAACGAGGGGGGGGCGCCTCCGGAGCTGTCCTTGGTGCTGAAACGGCGCGCCGAGGCCGTTTCGCCCCCCACGAAATCTCCTCCCGAGCGATAGATCCCGAAGGATCCCGCAGGATCATGGGAGGAGACGAAGCGGAGATGCCCCTCGTCCGCTACTTCGAGCGTTTACTAAGGTGCTGATAGATTCTCACTGTATTAAGCGGGTCTTAAGCTTTGGTGTCCCGGGGTGTTCATGTTGGATTGGGTGCTGTCCATAGTGCTGAAAAACCTCAACTTCCTTGCTAATCCCCCCTCTCTCTTTCTCTCTCCCTCTCCCTCTCTCCCTCCCTCCCTCTCTCTCTCTCTCTCTCTCTCTGTGTCTCTTTCTCTCCTTCTTTCTCCTTCTCCCTCTCCCCCCTCTCTCCCTCTTTCTCTCCATCGTTTCATTTCTCGAGGATGAGCTTCTTTCGGTTGTGAAAGTTTGCTGTCATTCCTATGCTGGGTTTCGGACACATTGGATCGGAGTTGACTTGGTCTTTGATTTAAGATCTGGGCGGCCCGAGGGGTATTCAGGACCAGAGGTTGCGATGGGACAATTCACAACCTTGTGGGCGCTTATGGGAGAGTCAGGTCGGTTGAACTCCATGCGATCCAACCCGCCCAGCGAGCAGAAATGAAGCGGGCAGCCGCCTCAAGAGCTTGAGTGGTTGAAGTGCTTTCCCTCATCCTTGGGAGAGTAAAGCCCCTTTGAACCCCCGGTGGGCTCAATTTGGAGAAAGTCAACAGCGGTGTAAGTTGCGGTTGGGATTTAAGGCACGCTCAATTGCAAATGAATCTTGTTGAATCCAATGGGTTTATTCTTTTTATAAAGCCTGATTAACGTCTAGGACCAACTCAACTCGGCTCCTTCCTTTTTCCCCTTGCCTTTTGACAGTTTTCCTTCCCTTTTTTTCTCTCTTCCCTCTGCAGCCGATTTGGACGCTGATCGCGCCCCCTCCCCCTCCGCGCCCACCACCCCAAAGTCGGGACCTTGGATGTTAAATGCGGGCCAGGAATTGTGCGTTTCCCAGTGGTGCGAGCGTGCCTCCTTCGCCTCTTTCCCCCCTCTCCCTCTCTACTTCCGTAACCTCGGCGGGTTCATGCATTCCTGACAAACGGCATGGAAAACGCCAACGGATTTGGGATCGACTCCCTCCTCTCCCATCGATCCGGGAGCCCAGCTGCACCCAAAGGAGACCCGCCGCTCCTGGGAGACACCAGATCCTCTCTGGAACTTAGCCCTCGCTCGGAACTCAGCAGCGGCTGCCTGTCTCCCCCGTCCCCCCGGAGGGATTGTTTGGAAGCGGCAGCTCAGTTACCCGGCGGCTGCGGAGGCGGAGGAGGGGTGGTGAGGCTGGAGCCTCACCTGCCGGGCCCCCCCATTTCAGCCGCCTCGGCTCAATCGAGAACGGTGACCTCCTCCTTCCTCATCAGGGACATTTTGGCCGATTGCAAACCCTTGGCGGCCTGCGCCCCTTATTCCAGCAGCCACGGGCAGGGCGCGCAGGAAGCGCCGGCCCCCATTCCCGCCAAGGCCGGCGGCGAGGACTTTCGGGAGAAAATCGAAAAAACTAGCAGCAATTCTTCCTTGGATTCAGAATACAAAGGTAAGGGGAGGGGGGCATTGTAAAAAAGACGCGTGGTTTGCAAAGGGGAGCGGGAAACCAGCTTAAATTCCCCATACGGGACCATCAATTTTTATTTTTTAGAAAAGTCACCAAGTTTAGTTCTCTTTAGTCATTCTGAAAAGTCACCCAAAACTGAAACGGGGGGGGGAGGGGGGCTAGAGAAACTAAAGTCTGGGAGCATCTAACCACCACTTTCCTTTGCTGGGTAGCTGACTTCCTCCCCCCCTCCCTCTGATCTTCCAAGCCTTCTCCATTTCCTGACTTATGCTAATAACGCTAATACGAATAATAACAAGATCATTCGCGACGTGTTAGTACCACTTGATAAGAAGCCTTAGGTAAGGTCTCACATTTGGAATACTGCGCCCAGTTTTGGTCGCCGGGATATTAAATTAAAAAAAAAAGATGTTGAGTCTCTAGAAAGAGTGCAGAAAAGAGGCGAAAACATACGAAAGGCGGTTGCGGGGATTGAGTTTAACGAAAAGAAGGACTAGGCAGCGGTCTTCCACTATTTGAGGGGCTGCCCCAAAGAAGAGGGAGTCAAGCTATTCTCCAAAGCAGCTGAAGGCAGGACAAGAAGCAACGGGTGAAAAAGATTATTAAAGAGAGATCCAAGAATTATGGAGAAATGTCCTGACAGGGAGAACAATTAATCAGTGGAACAAGTTGCCTCCAGAAGTTGTGAATGCTCCGACACTGGAGGTTTTTAAAGAAGAGGTTGGATATCCATTTGTCTGAAATGGGATAGAGTATCTTGCTTGAACAGGGGGCTGGACTAGAAGGCCTCCAACTTTGTTATTCTCTTAAAAACCAATAACAAGGAAAGAGAGGGCAAAGTCCCCCCCCCCACCTTATAATTCTTGGACTGTTAGGAGCGATCAGAACGGAGTGACGGGAAGAGTGGAGAGAATTTGGAGGGTTCAATTAGCAACCTTTGTTGGGGGAATCTGCTTTATATTACCTGCAAGATTTGGGACAATCTCTCAACATCACCGGGGATAACTAATTAACCCTTCATTACCAGCTTCTGCTGAGTATTCTCCAGTCAAATACTACATTGCAACAACAAAAATTATCATTGCCCTCATGTTTCGGAGGGACCGCTCCTAGGAAAAATCCAGATCTTGCAAGAAGAGCCAGAAGGAAGGAGAAAATCCAACTTGCACCCAAGGTGTTGTTTTTTTTTAAAATTAATAGATAGACTGCCTCTACCTAGGGAGGTTCCAGGAGAAAATTTCCCTTTTTTTTTCCAAATGGAAAGCTGGGTTGAATTCGGCCCCCTTGTAAGGCTGTGGACCCATCGAGTTGGCAGCATGCGATGGGGATTTTTAGTTGCAGGTGGATCCACAGCCTTCCTACCAGGTTGGGGCTAATTAAGCATCGGGTACACCCTGAGTCCGGCAGAGCTGATACTTTCTACCTCTTCCCTCAGCTAGGGATCAATAGAAGTAGGGCGAATGGTTGAATTGGCTCGCTTACCAGCCATCTGGATCCCTTCCCAGAGTCCAGGGGCCGTTTCCTTCCCTCTGGAGGTCGGTTTGGTAGGTCTCCCGCCGGATCGGCGTTCGGGCTTCATGGCGGGGGTCTTCCGAGGTGTTATTCAGCGGCCTGGTGCCCCTCTTCCTTCCCACACTTGAAGCAAGTTGGTGGCCTTTGCGCTTAGGGCGTTTTGTGGTTTAAACGGCTTCCTTTTCCCTTAGCGGCGTGATGTTCTCCATATTCATTCGGCCCGGTATTGGTTTCTGGCCATATCTATTTCAGCGCCCTCAACTACGAGGTACCACTTGTGTAAGTAGTGAGGAGACCCTCGGGCCAGGGAGGAGGTGTACCGGCCATCGTCCAGCCCGTCTTTGAACCAGCTCACCCAGAGGTCCACCCGGTTTCGATCCACGCGAGGTTTCGGAATTCCTGGGTGCATTCCGCTCCTGGCCTGCCACCTTGTTTCACCATCCGGTTACGATCCCGGTTGGCCGAAGGGTCTTTAAATCTGTAGTCCTGGGCCATCATGAAACAAGGGTCAAAAGTTCCGCAGCTCGGGAGTATCGGCCTTGTGGAGTACCACCGTCCAACGAGCAGCCGCTCCGTTTAACGCTAGGGTCACCCCTCAAACTCGTGCCCCTTGGGTTGGTTTCGCCCGTACTCTTACTTGTACGTGAGGACTTGGGCGAAGAAGAATCCCAGCTTCTGGGGGGTCTCCATTGTATTGGACACCTAGTGGGGGGGAAAGTCTTCCTCTCTAGTCTGGGTTGGCCGGGGACAATCATCTGGGGTGGCCTGATGGGCGGCAGGTTCTCTGGTCCGGCTCTGTGGGTCTGGGGTGGCGGCTCCCCCCCCCCATCTCTGGCTGGTGCCTCTTCCGCGCTCCTTCGTTGGCGGTCTCAGCAACTCGGACGTTTTAAGTTCTCCAACGCTTCCACCACGAATCGGTTGATTGGTCTTTTTAAGTTGACTCTCACTCCGCGTGGTTCCTTTTGATCAGATAGGGCCTCCCGTTCCAGGTTTTTGGATGAGGATGACACACACACACACACCCAATTCTGCCATCCCGGCTGTCCTTCTTCCCCACCCCGGTTGACCATCGCGGCTTGGGTGGAGTTTTCCAGGATCGCTTCGGCGTCTTCGATGGGGCAAGCGCCTCCAGTTGAGCGGGCATTGGCGTCTCCCTTCCCCCAACCTCCAGCTTCTCTCTGCTCGCTTGCTCGATCCCCTCGATAGAGGGGAAAAAAATTTCTCTCTCTCCGGGGGTTGATCACTTTTGCAGACCCGGCTTTAGGGAAGACCCGGCCTCTCCCCCTTAATCAAGGCAGTAGAGGGTCTTTAAACTTAGCATTTGAAAAAGAAAGCTGGGCGGAAGGCAAAAGGGCCTGGGGTCCTTAAGGTAATTCAATAGCAATAAAAGAAGTTCGAATCCCCTCCCAACCGTCCATCCCGGCGTGGATTTGGCCAAGGTGTGAAGATGTGTTTTTTTTTTTTTGTTAAGAGAAGATCTGGGAAAGGGATAAGAAGATTTTCTCAGCCTGAATGAGGCAGTTCACATGGCTCTCCCTCCTTATCTTTTCCTCAAAAGGCGAGAAAATGCGACTAGCAGTTGTAAAGCGGATTAATTTACCTGGTATGGGATATATAGGAAAGAAGGGTAGAAAAGGCCTGTTTATTTTATTGCATCTATTTATTCCGTCAAGCATGAATTAGATAGCAGATATAAGAATAGACATGATCTTGGATACATGGGATGGATACGAATAGAAGGGAATAAATATTAGGACAGGGGTGGTAGGCACGCTGGTGTGCTTATGCACACCCCTTCCAGACCTCTTAGGAATGGGGTGAGGTCCACGGTAGACAGTCTAAAGTTAAAGTTTTGGGGGGTTGGGGGAAGAAACCCCACAGAGTAGTGCGTTCCAGGCGTTGACCGCTCTGTGGCTGAAGTCACCTTTTCTGCGAGTTTGGAGCGGTTTACACCTTGAGTTTCTACCTATTGTGAGCTCTCGTGTTGCTGTGGTTGAAGCTGAAGTAGTTATTGACAGGTAGGAGATTGTAGTGGATAATTTTATGTCTAAAGGGAGTATGGGGACCCCCTCTTTCTCCCCCCCCCGGAAGAATGGTAGATTCACGAACCGGGCACCCCCTTCCCATTTCATTCTGTCCTATGTACATCCCGTGGCTTTGCAGCACGCCCATTTTAGCTGGCCTGGAAAAGAAAGGTGGATCGGATTGCTTTTCCCTGGGAAATAAGCACCAAGAAAATGAGATCATGAAGAGCCAGGAGTAGGAAGCGGGAAGAGGGAGTTCTGTAGAGGGGATAGGCAGTGGGGGAGTAAGGAAACTGTCCCAGTCAAGGAAGGAAGGAAGGAAGGAAGGAAGGAAGGAAAGAAGGAAGGAAGGAAGGAAGGAAAGAAGGAAAGAAGGAAGGAAGGAAGGAAGGAAGGAAGGAAGGAAGGAAGGGGAGAAAACATAAAGAAATAGAATTGGTAAATTAGGAAGGAAAGGAAGGGAGAATGGAAGGAAGGAAAGCAGAAAAGGAGGAGAAAGAGAAGGGGAGAAAACGGGGGGGGGGAGAACCAGCACATTAGGAAGGAAAGAAGGAAGAAGAGATGGAAGGGGGGGGAAAGGTGAGAGAAAATAGGAAATGATAAAATAGGAAGGAAGGAAGGAAGGGATAAAGGAAGGGAGGAGAAGGACAAAGAGGACGAGGGGGAGGAAAAGAATGAGAAGGAGATAAAAGGGGGGGGAGATTTGGGAAGAGGATTTTTTTTTTCAGAAGGAAAGATTGTTGTTGAAGAACATAAGTGTGTAAAGCACACAACTGTGTGTGTTTCCAAATAGGGGAAAGTAAACGGCTTGGAGCAGTTATTATTTTCCCTTTTAATAAGTTAGTCTGTGTAGTTTCCCCCTAGAACGCTTCTTATCCTGCACAAATCTATTTTTTTAATTATTATTCTTGCAACCCAATCAACAGTCCCTTGCCTCCTAGATTTTATTTTATCAGAGCAAAAAGGAACAGCCTATGTGTCCCACTCAACCATCAAGTCTACTCAGGGTTTAGTGGAAGGAGATAGAAAGTCGAAATCCCTGTTTTTGTGGAAGGATAAGCTGGAAATAAAGGCACATGGAGGAGAAAATAGATGTATTTGTATTTCTGGAGAAAAGACAGATGTTAGTGATTTCCCAAATGTGGCGTTTCTTTCTTTCTCTCCCCCCCCACCCCCAAAAAGTTTTCAAAACAATGTTAAGATTGTTTGCTCCGTTGGATATAATGTTTAATATTTTAGAAGGAAAATTCTCTGCCAATGTCTAGAAAGGGAGAAGGAAGGGAGGGAGGGAGGAAAAGAGGAAGGAAAGAAAGAAGGGAGTAAGGAAAGAAAAAGAGGAAGGAAGGAAAAAGAGGAAGAAAAGAAGATGGACATAAAGGAGTAAGGAAAGAAAAAGAGGAAGGAAAAAGAGGAAGGAAAGAAGGATATAAGAAAGTAAGGAAAGAAAAAGAGTGGAAGGAAGGAAAAAGAGGAAGGAAAGAAGAAGGATATAAGGGAGGGAGGAAAGAAAAAGAGTGGAAAGAAAAAGAGAAGAAGGAAAGAAAGAAAGAAAGAAAGAAAGAAAGAAAGAAAGAAAGAAAGAAAGAAAGAAAGAAAGAAAAAGAGGAATTGATGAAGAAAATAAGGAAGGACATAAGGGAGGAAGGAAATAAAAAGTGGAAGGAAAGAAATGAGGAAGGAAAGAAGAAGGACATAGGGAGTAAGGAAAGAAAAAGAGGACGGACGGACGGACGGACGGAAGGAAGGAAGGAAGGACGGACAGACAGAAGGAAGGAAATCCCTGCTAGTTTACCTCTTAAGCATTCCCACAGATTTCAAACCAGAGTCTGAATAGAAGTAACTCCTAATCTATTCTCATTCATTTTTGAAGAGGGTGGCGGGGGGGGGGCGGCGCATCGCTTTGCATGAGAAAATCATTGAAATCCAAAGGCAGGGTGGGGAATAATTACCAGGCTATTTAAAAAAAACAATCCTCTCCTTGAGTTTCAGTCTAAAGATGGGGAGCAGATGCGCGGCCAGATGTTAGGCAGGGAAGCGATTTTGCTCACCGCAGCTCTTGGCGACAAGCTACAAAACACGCGCGGCTTTTACGCACGGCGGCCAGTGGCAGTAGAATGAGATTTTTTTGCGTGGGGTTTTTCTGCTTCTTTTTCACGAGGCCCTGGTGGGTTCCCCCCCCCCCATCGAAAGCGCTTCCCAAGATTGCAATATGATTTCTCCCCCCCACACACACTTTAATCTGATTTCTTTTCTTTTCCCCCCTTTAATCTGATTTCTTTTTGACCTTTGCATGTCTCCCTTCCCTCTAGATTAGAAGTTGGGACTGTAATTAGTTTCTGCGCGGCTCTTTTCACCACCTCTTAAGACTCCGTATCGCCGTGAAATCGAAGCTTCGGGGGTTATTTTTTTTCTCAAAAAACAACACCCCCCCCCAAAAAAGCCGAAACGGATCCAAAACCTCAAAACGAAGCTTTGGCTCTACAGCGCAAATGATCGCCGGTCCTTGCAAATGGCTGAAAAAGACGGGGAAGGGTTGAAAAAGGAGGGGAAGGGGGGTGGTGAAATCGCCAGCTTTTCTCACCAAAAGGGGGTGGGGGGCGGGAGTCGAAACTTAGGGCGCCCCCTTAACTTTCTCTCCCCCCCCCGCTTCCTCCTGACAGCCCATTTCAAAATCCAAACGAAGGTCTGAAGAGAAAATAAAATCTTCTCTTCTCCCCCAAAGGTTTGGGAACTTTCAAACATCTCAAAAGTTCTCCCTAAAGGAGGTCAGGTTTCCCCCCTCCCAATTTTGAAAAGAGGGGAGGGGAGACCTCCAAAACGAATCCCCAATGCCTGCCTTCCTTCCTTCCTTCCTTCCTTCCTTCCTTTTTTCCTTTCTTTCTTTCTTTCTTTCTTTCCTTCTTTTTTTCTTTCTTTCTTTCATTCTTTATTCTTTCCTTCTTTCCTTTTTCTTTCTTTCTTTCTTTCTCTTCTTTCTTTTTCTCCTTTCTTTCTTTCCTTTTTTCTTTTCCTTCCTTCCTTCTTTCTTTCTTTTTTCTTTCTTTCTTTCCTTCTTTCTTTTTCTTTCTTTTCTATCTTTCCTTCTTTTTCTTTCTTTCTTTCTTTCTTCCTTTTTCCTTTCTTTCTTTCCTTCTTTCTTTCTTTCTTTCCTTCTTTATTCTTTCCTTTTTCTTTCTTTCTTCCTTCCTTTCTTTTAATGCGGGCCTCGTTTCCTGAAGAATTCTCCCCAAGACGAAGTTGAAGAATCGTTGCTCCCACTCCCAGACCATTTTTGGCTCGAGTGGGGGTCCTTGGTGCTCTCTAAAACCATTGCCCTAAATTGGGGGTCATGAAAACGTCTGCAAGGAGGAAGGGAAGGCAAACCCCCAAGATCTGGGAGCACCAAGAACCCCTCAGGTCAACCCTGAGTAAATATTCTCCTTGGATGCCATCCTTAAGCTTAGGGAGCATTTAATTTTTCCTATTGCCTTCCTTCTTTCCTTCCTAAATCCATTTTTCCTCTTTTCTCTCCTTCTCCTTCTTTTCCTCCTCCTCCTTCCTTCCTTCCTATTGAATCATCTCCTATTTTCTCCCACCTTTGTTTTTTTCCCTGCCATCTCTTCTCCCTTCTTTCCTTCCTAATGTGCTGATTCTCTCCCCCCCCCATTTTCTCCCCTTCTCTTTCTCCTCCTTTTCTGCTTTCCTTCCTTCCATTCTCCCTTCCAATCCTATTTTTTATGTTTTCTCCCCTTCCTTCCCTCCCTCCCTCCCTCCCTTTTGACTGGGACAGTTTCCTTACTCCCCTACTGCCTATCTCCTCTGCAGGACTCCCTCTTCCTCCTTCCTATTCCTGACTCTGCAGGATCTCATTACAACCCTTTGAAACCCAAACTCCAATTTTTCAACCTTACCCTTTCGCGTCCAGCTTCCAAGATATATCCCCCCTCCCCCCTTCTGTCTTTCTCATCCTTGTTCATTCTTATGGTTGCCTTTTATCTGTAAATTAGATTTCTGATTCTCTTTTTTCTAAATCTCTGCCAAGGATTTCGAGCTTCTAATTCTACCCCTCAACCATCCTAGATTTGAGATGAGATAGATAGATAGATAGATAGATAGATAGATAGATAGATAGATAGATAGATAGATAGATAGATAGATAGATAGATAGATAGATAATGAGAGAGGGAGAGAGAGAGAGAGATCTATCTATCTAATATTAGATAGATAGATAGATAGATAGATAGATAGATAGATAGATAGACAGACAGACACAGACATAGTGTCTGTATGTATGATAGACAGACAGACAGACAGACATTTTATCTGTAAATTAGTTTTTGATTCTCTTTTTTCTAAACCTCTGCCAAGGATTTCAAGCTTCTAATTCTACCCCTCAACCATCCTAGATTTGAGATGAGATGAGATGAGATGAGATAGATGATAGATAGATAGATAGATAGAGATAGATAGATAGATAGATAGATAGATAGATAGATAGATAGATAGATAGATAATGAGAGAGGGGGAGAGAGAGAGAGAGAGACCTATCTATCTATCTATCTATCTAATATTAGATAGATAGACAGACAGACAGACAGACATAGTGTCTGTATGTATGATAGACAGACAAACAGACATTTTATCTGTAAATTAGATTTCTGATTCTCTTTTTTCTAAGTCTCTGCCAAGGACTTCAAGTTTCTAATTCTACCACTCAACCATCCTAGATTTGAGATGAGAGAGAGGGGGGGGAGAGAGAGAGAGAGAGAGATGAGAGAGATTAGACAGAGACAGAAAGAGAGATTGATATGAGAGACAGACAGACAGACAGATAGACAGACAGTGTGTGTGTTTATTGATAGAATGATAAATAGATAGATAGATAGATAGATAGATAGATAGATAGATAGTGTGTGTATATGTGTGTATATGATAGGTAGATAGATAGATAGAAAGATAGATGAGAGAGATTAGACAGACAGAGAGAGGGAAAGAGATTGATACGAGAGAGACAGACAGATATAGTGTGTGTGTTTATTGATAGAATAATAGATAGATAGATGATAGATAGATAGATAAATAGATAGATAGAAAGAAAGATAGATGAGAGAGATTAGACAGACAGAGGGAGAAAGAGATTGATACAAGAGAGACAGACAGATATAGTGTGTGTGATAGAATGATAGATAGATAGATGATAGATAGATAGATAGATAGATAGATAGATAGATAGATAGATAGATAGATAGATAGATAGATGCTTGTTTCCCTTTCACATCTCATGTTTAAGAGATCTTTGGGGCTGCATTTCTGCTTGAAGAATTTTTTCACCTCCCTCGTGGCTCAATTAAGTGGATTATTGTCTTCCTACGTAGAGAAACCGACTTGCTTGTCGGATCTAAAACCTGCCACAAGGATGTTTGAGCATAAAGCCTGTCTTGTCAACCCCCACCCCACCCCCACCCTCCCACCCAACTGAGGGAAAGCGAACAGGCTGCGTTCAAGAGTCTGCATTCCCACCAACAAACCCACTCTTCTTCCCTTAAGACAGGGAGACAACTTGGATGAGGAAAAAATCCGTACAAACACAAACACAAACACACAAGAGATGGCCTTGAGTTAATCGCCCTTGTGGCAAACCGGGATTTGCCAATCATCCAGCTGGTTGGTGTTTATGATCTAAACCGGATTAAAAGAAAGCAGTTCCCATCTCTAAGTTGCAACAGGGAGAAAACTCCAAAACTAAGATGGAAAATCCGAGAAGATAGAATCTGATTTCCTCACATCTACTATATCTCTTTCCTTTAAAACACAACGAGGAAAACTTGTTTCCTGTTTAAGGATATAGAAACACGCGCTCCAGGCTGGGAAAATATTTTTCCTGTTTCCTTGTCTCGCCTGGAGGAACATATTTCTACTTTTCCCTAGAAAATTCTTTCACCTTGCTGATTGTGGCTGGCTTTTTCTAGAATTGTCGTTCGTGTTGGGGTATGTTTTATTTTCAATTCCAGCAGGAAAAGTCAAGAGCCTTTTCTTGGAAAATTGTCAGTTTTGATCTTTCCCTTGGGACAAAATTGCGTCCGGTTTAAAGAAACGATCTTGCCAAGGATATTCCAAGACTAACAGGAGCATAATTTGGTTTTCAGAATCATTAGAGTGATTCTATCTCCTGCACCCGCTTCTTTGCAAGAATTCCAGAATGTAATACTGTAATAACAACAACAATTAAATCATTTTGCTCATTTTCTAAGGAGGCAGAAACTAAAAAATGTAACAGAATTCAGGCTAGTTTTATAGAAAATGATGGTGATATGTTAGAAATGATGACTGGTGGAAGTGGCAATGATTTTGTTTGATCTCTTTACAACTGCACCCGATCAACTCTAAAGATTTTCAGGACAATTAAAAAAAATGGGATGGAGCAAAGGATTCTTATTTTCATAGCAAGTTGTCTCCAAGGATGCCCCCATCTCAACATGTCACCTTGGTCTCCTGCAGAAATGAGTTCGTGATCCCGAGGAACTCTTTGGAAAGCAAAGCAACTTGTAAGAAATGAAGGGAGAAGGAGAATGGAAAGGAGAGAACGATGGGAAAGAACAGAAGGGGTGGAAAGCAGAGAAGAAGGAGAGGAGAGGATGATAAGGATGAATGGTGAATGAGCAAATGTGTGGATGAAAAGGAGAGAAAAGGGGAAAGAGGAGGAGGAGCAAGAAGGAGAGGGAGGAGGAGGGGAGGAAGAGGAGGAGGAGGAGGAGGAGAAGGAGAAGGAGAAGGAGAAGAAGAAGAAGAAGAAGAAGAAGAAGAAGAAGAAGAAGAAGGAGAAGAAGAAGAAATAATCACAAGAAACTACCTGCATTCAGGATAATGCAGAGTGCAAAGATGGAACCGCAGAGATGTTGACTCTCTCTTCTTTGTGTCAGCCCCTGAGATATTGGAAGACTGACATCATATCACCCCTAGTCCTTCTTTTCATTAAACTAGACATCCCCAATTCCTGCAACTGTTCTTCTTCGTATGTTTGAGCCCCCGGTCCCCTAATCCTCTTCGTTGCTCTTCTTTGCACACTTTCTAGAGTCTCCACAACTTTTTTTCATACTGTGGTGACCAAATTTGGCATGGTGGTAGCAATATTCCATTATTTGAGGGACTGCCACAAAGAGGAAGGGGGAGGGGTCAACTTAATTTTCCAAAGCACCAGAAAGAGGACAAGAAGCAACGAGATGGAAATTAATCAAGGAGAGAAGCAACCTAGAACTAAGGAGGAATTTCCTGGCAGAGAGAACAATTCACCAGTGGAACAACTCGCCTCCAGAAATCATAGGCACTCCATCACTGGAGTTTTTAAAGAAGAGACTGGATACTCACGTGTCTCAAATTCTATAGGTCTCCTGCTTGGGCAGGGGGTTGGACTGGAAGACCTCCAAGGTCCCTTCCAACTCTGTTCTGGTTGGTTGATTGATTGATTGATTGATTGATATTTGGATATTTGGATTACCAAGGCATTATAAAGGGACACCAACGCGTCCTGATCTTGATTCTTTATCTCTGTTACTACAGGTAGAGCCAACCTGATAAATGGCCTCCTTACAACTTCTTCAAATGTGAAGAAAGTTTGATTCTTTATGTTCACTCATTAGTAAATCCCACGGATTTTACCGTTGCTGTTGAAACTTATTAGGGACAGAATTGTGATTTCAGCTGCTGGCGCATAGAGGATTAAACCAACAAAGGAGAACCGAGGAGTCTTTTAAATATAATTTTCCTCTCCTGAAATAAACACACACAAACACACACACACACATTATATTATTATAAAGGGTCAAATGTATATGTGGATTTTCAGTTCGCCCATGGTAAAATCAACTTTTTTTAAAAAATAAAAGCCCTTCTCTCCTTCAAAATAACGTGCTTCTCTCCACCGCCTTGCTGGTTTATCCAAAATAAGGTCTATTATTTATGCCAATTTTACATTAAGAACGTGGAATAAGCTTTGAGCAGCCCCAGAGGACGTGGCGCAGGAAGCTATTGAGGGAAAGATTCGTGGTCTGGCTGGGCTGATTACATCTATTAATTGTTTAATAATTGATCGTTTGATTATTATTTAATGACAAAGGTTGCAAATGAAAGGAAAGGAATATGTTTGGGCTCTTGCCACTGTGTGTAAAACGTGGCACGAGGCGGTGTTGTGCGTTGTGTGTCTGGGTTGTTTGGGGTTTTTTTTTGTGTTTATTTTTGAGGTGGGGGTGTCCCTTTACAGTGATAACAGAGAAGCTCCTTTTGATTATATATGTGAAATGGGCAGAGCTTAGCTTTTTCTCACCGCCCCCCCCCCACTCCGCGGGTGTTTTAGTTCTATTGGACTACAATGTCCATCTTCCTGTGGGCATACTTCTGGAGAAACCTAAGTTTTGAGGGAGGGTTGGGGGGGGAGGAGAAGCAAATGGTTTTATGTGCACAAATTTTGTAGGAGAGAGAGAGAGAGTTCCATGAAAGGGAAGTTACTCCTGTGTAAACAGCAGTGGGGTTTTTTTTGGGGGGGGGCATGGAGAAATACGCATGGTAAATTCACAGAGGCTGATAGACACCCCTAAACTTGTTCCTGTGAAAAATATTTTCCTTCCTTCCTTCCGTTTTTCCCTTCGTTCTTTTAAACGTGTGAGCTTTCTCGTCTTTTTCCACACCTTCTTTTTCTCCTACCCTTCCTTACCATTCTGAATTCCTCTTCTATCTTCTCTTTCAATTTTTCTTTCTTTTATCCTCTCATTTCCTTTCCCTTCCTCTTTCTTTCTTCACCCTTCTCTTTTTTCCCCTTTATCTATTTACCAGCTTCATTTCCCTTCCCTTTTCTCACTCTTTTCTTTTTCTTCCCCTTTCTATTTCCCCTTTCGTTTCATCCCCCTCTCTTTCCTTTCCCTTCCCTTCCCCTTCCTATCCCTTTCCTTTCCTTTCTTTTCGCTTCCCTTTTCCTCTCTCTTTCCCTTTCCTTCCCACCCTTTTTTCTTTCCTTTCCCTCCTCTCTTTTCCTTTCATTCCTTTCTCTCTTTCCTCTCCCTTTCCTTCCTTCCTTCCTTCCTTCCTTCCTTCCTTCCTTCCTTCCTTCCTTCCTTCCTTCCTTTCCTGTTCATTCCCTTCCCTTCCTTCCGCATCCCCAAAGGCGACTCCTTTCCATCCCAAAGCGCCCGGGACCCATTTTCTCCCTTTCTCTCCCGGCCCCAGTGAAGGAAGAAGGCGACCGGGAGATCTCCAGCTCCCGAGAAAGTCCTCCGGTGCGGCTGAAGAAACCGCGCAAGGCGCGCACCGCGTTCACCGATCACCAGCTGGCGCAGCTGGAGCGCAGCTTCGAGAGACAGAAATATCTCAGCGTCCAGGACAGGATGGAGCTGGCCGCTTCGCTCAACCTTACCGACACCCAAGTGAAAACGTGGTACCAGAACAGAAGGTAAGCGAGAAATAGACGCGGGTGGTTGGGAGAGGGAGAAGGAGAGAGCATAGAGGCCACGAATTCGGATTAGACTTGGTCCCATTTGCATCCACGCCGGGTCCTTAGCCTGCCTTGGCCGATTTCAAATATCCAGGCTGGTTCAGACCGGCTCCTTTTGAGAAAACGGGATTGAGAAAGCCTCTTCCAAGAATTAAAAAGTCGCTCGTGAAAATCGGTGTAAAGTGGTTGGTTGTGGTCCCGGAATCAGCCCAGTGAGGACGTTTGCAAAAGAAGCGAGTTTAGTTAGAAAGTTTAGTAAGAGAGAGTTCAGCCAGAATTGAATTCCATGAATTGAATTCTTCCTTCTCTTCTATTTTTCCCCCTTTTATTTTATTTTCCTTTCTATTTTATCTTTTTTTTTAAAAAACCTACATTCTTAATCTATGAATTCTAATTTTCCTTCCTTCCTTCCTTCCTTCCTTCCTTCCTTCCTTCCTTCCTTCCTTCCTTCCTTCCTTCTTTCTTTCCTTCCTTCCTTCCTTCCTTCCTTCCTTTCCACCTCAGTTCTATTAATCTGGTTACTCAACCCAACGTATGGAGTTTAGAGTTTTATTTCATTTGTATGCCGCCCTTTTCCCTAAAGGGACTCAGGGCGGCTCACAACTCAAACAAGGGAAGGGGGATACAGACCATTGACAACAACACAAAACAATACATAATTAAAAACGCAACAATCATACCATTCGAGATAGGGGCAACGATTCTTTAGCCCCAGGCCTGTCGGAACAGCCAGGTTTAGTTGCCAGGTATAGTTGCTTCTTGTTAATATGTGGGTATGTGAATTTAGGTAGGGTCAAGTTGGTTTGGGAGAGGGAAGAAAACATATTAACTTCTGCAAATTTTAGGAAAAATCAGGAGTGGCCAGATAGATAATTGACTTTTGCGCCGTTTCCTACAGTGTCATTTTTGTGGCTGTGATGGGAATGCAGTTTTAAAAAATATTTTAAATATTTTTTAAATATTTTAAAAAATATTTTAAAACTCTCCCATTATTTTAAAAACTGTGTTCTGTTGTAACTGCAATATTTCCACCGTGGAGTAAGTCCTCTTGAATTCAGTGAGGCTTACTTCTGAATAGAGCTTTGTAGGTAGTTTCTTTCTTGCGCTAAGGATTTTTTAAAAAATTGTTTCTGGATGCTAAACTGAAAAAAAAAAGTCACTTGATTTCCAAGCCTTGTTTTTAAAAGGCAAATGAAATCAGGCAAGGAATGAAAATTATCACTGTCCAGCTCAAACGGTGCTGAAATATTTTGAAGAAGGTCGAATCCACTCGCAGATTATTTTTGCAAGCTTTTAAGCTACACTGAACTCTTGACGCTGGAGCCAGTTTCTGGATTACACTGGGCTCCTGTTCCAATTGTGGAATAAAGGCGCTTGATTAGGTTAAAATAGCCACATGACTGCACAGAAAAAGACTTGGTGATGAAGGGACAAGGTTTTTAACCAAACTCAAGAAATTCTGGTTAATTTCGATTTAGATCAGTTTTGGTCTTAACCTTGATTGGTGTCAATCTTGGCTATTATTTTAAAAAAAATCTTGATTACTTTTGATCTTGATTAAATGGACCTTGATGAGTTTAGATCTTGCTCAGTTTTAATTATGTGTAGTTTTGATCATGGTTTGTTATTGCCAGGCCTGGCAGGGATGTGATGTGTGAGTACAGCTAGGCACTTTGGTTTATGTATGATTCAGTGTTTTGTGCTCTGAGGTCACTTCGTGCTAGGCAACCAGAGAACGCACGCAAGTTGTGGGCAATCTTGCACAATGTGTTTAATAGTTTGCGTATCAGCACCACAATCGCAACAAGGGGAATTGGACATCCCGTTACGAGGCCACTGCCATACCCCCACAGAAGGGTTGTATAGAATTTCGTGGGTTGTGTGAATACGTTGACTTCCCTTCTGTCACGTTCTCATCATAATGCAGTATTGCAGGCTGACTCACTGCCCACAGCCAGGAGTTCGATCCTGAAGAGGCTCAAGGTTGACTCAGCCTTCCATCCTTCCAGGGTCATTAAAATGAGGACCCAGATTGTTGGGGGAGGGGGGCAAGAGGCTGACTCTGTAAACCGCTTAGAGAGGGCTGTAAAAGCACTGTGAAGCGGTATATAAGTGCTGTTATTAAGTGCAATCATATGCTAAATAAGAATAACTAAGTGTTTTGTGTTGACTTAGGATAAAGGATCAATAACCCAATTAAATTAATTGGGTTATTGATCCTTTATATATATATTAGATAGATAGATAGATAGATAGATAGATAGATAGATAGATAGATAGATAGATAGATATTAGATAGATAGATAAATAGATAGATAGATTAGATAGGTAGGTAGGTAGGTAGGCAGGCAGGCAGGCAGGCAGGCAGGTAGAGATAGAGATAGAGATAGAGATAGAGATAGAGATAGAGATAGAGATAGAGATAGAGATAGATAGATAGATAGATAGATAGATAGATAGATAGATAGATAGATAGACAGAGTTAGATAGAGATCGATAGATAGACAGACAGACAAAGATAGATAGATAGATAGATAGATAGATAGATAGATAGATGATAGATACATAGATACATAGACAGATAGACAGACAGACAGATAGATAGATAGATAGACAGACAGACAGACAGAGTTAGAGATAGCTAGCTAGATAGCTAGCTAGCTAGCTAGATAGATAGATAGATAGATAGATAGATAGATAGATAGATAGATAGACAGACAGATAGATAGACAGACAAAGATAGATAGATAGATAGACAGACAGACAGACATAGATAGAGATAGATAGATGATAGATAGATAGATAGATAGACAGAGATAGATATAGATAGATAGATAGATGATAGATAGATAGATACATAGATAGATACAGACAGATAGAGATTGATTGATTGATTGATTGATTGATAGATAGATAGATAGATAGATAGATAGATAAGGTAGGCAGGCAGGCAGGCAGACAAACAGAGATGATAAAGATGGTTGATAGATGGATGGATAGATAGACAGACAGACAGAAGATAGATGGGAGAGAGGGGGGGGGAGAGAGAAATATACAAATATAGATATGAATGATGCCTTTTTAACTGACTCTCCCCAATCACAGCTCTTGATCCGTTGGTGCCCTTATCCCACCTCCTTCTCTAAGCCGTCATCTTGGTGATAATTGCAAACCAAGAGAGCAAATTGAATTCAAGATGCTGGCCCCTGCTAAGGGTTACCAGAGCAAGCTGGGAGAATTTGAACAAAGAGGCCGCAACTGTTCAGAGGTCATTTCACCTTCTGCCTGGAAAAAGCAGCCGGAAAAAACAAGAAGTTTAGAAATGAGCCATCTTGCTGGTTTTTGAAGGAGTTAGGTTAAGGTTTCCCCGGGTTGCAACGCAGTTTGGAAGTGGGACAGGCCTGTACAGCAACGGTGACCCCCCCAACATGGTTTGTTAGTCTGAGGTGTGGGCTGACCTGCGAATGCACACTCGTGCCATGTGGCTTTGTCCACCAGGGCTTGGAGTTTGCCTGTCTTGTGTGAACCCATCAGCTTGGGGACAGTTTCAGTTCTAGCGTAAGCTGTGCGAATGTGGCTGGTTTCCACCAGTTTTGGAAAAGCTAGGCTATTAATGAACTGGGCTATTAATTAAAAGTGAGCAGGCTTGTGGGTGGAAAAACAGAGGCCGATGGTGAGAAAACGCATCCATTTTTATTTTTATTTTGCACTCTCTGAGTTGGCAAAACAGTTCTCGCAGCCCCTTTGACTGGCCCTTTTTTGACCTGGTGAAATTTCTTTGAGATTTTCCTCCTTTTTTAAAAATTTGGTTGCTGCATTAGACTTTAAAAAATTGCTCTGTTTGCATTTTTTTAAGAAAAGCGCCCCCTTCTTTACAAATCAATATTATTTGCTTCTTATTCTCAGTTTCTCAGAGACAGGAAATCTTTCAGATTTGACGAGGGAGGGAAGAGGAGGAGGAGGAAGAAGAATAGGAGGAGGAGGAGGAGGAGGAGGAGGAGGAGGAAGGAGAGGAGGAGAACAGGAATAGGAGGAGGAAGGAGAGGACAAGGAAGAAGGAGAGGAGGGGAAAAGGAAGAGGAGAAAGAATAGGAACAGGAGAAAGAGAGGAAGAGGAAGAATAAGAAGAAGAGAAAGGAGAAGAGGAGGAGGAGGAAGAATAGGAAGAGGAGGAGGGAGAAGAGGAAGGAGAAGAGGAGGAGGAAGGAGAAGAGAAGGAAGAAAAGAAAGAGGAAGGAGAAAAGGAGGAAGAAGAAGGAGAAGAGGAGGAAGAAGGAGAAGAGGAGGAAGAGGAAGAAGGAGAAGAGGAGGGAGGGAGGAGAAGAGGAAGAGGGAGAAGGAGAGGAGGAGGAAGAGGAGCAGGAGACAACCAATTGTTTGATTTGCGTGGGTAAGAGAAAAAGAGAGAGAGAAAGGGAAATAAATCGATTGTTTTTTTCAGCTAAAGACACAACAGCGCATCGCTGGGCATATTAATAATACATCCCAATTGATGCTTTGGGCATCAATAATTAAGGGCAGTTACAGTAATTACACAATTATGATGACCATGAATTATTTACTGGGGGGGAAAGAGAGATGGAATTGTTCCTAGACAGAAAATGTGAAAGGCGAGGATGATGGGCTATGTGACTCTCAAAGCCTTCCAGCATGGGGCTTGTTGTCCTCCGTGAGGTGGTTGGACCACCTGCAAAATTTACCTGTCTGAAGCAGGTAGAATGGAGGGGGCGAATCCCACTGTCTTTCTTACTGGCCTCACTTCAGAGGTGCTTGATTCCCGAGACTAAACTTACGGCCATTCATTTAGTGACGGAGGGGAAGAGATCAACCCCTCCTTGAGTTAGAAGCTGGAGACCAGACCGATAGTCCTTCAGTAACACAACCTTTCGTTTACACACCGTTCAAAATTAGAGGGACCCACCCCTTTTGGTCACGTGATCAACCTTCAGAGGCTTGGCAACTGGCATGTACTTATAACTGTTGCACTGTCCTCTTTCGCGAACCTTCTCACACAGGGGGAAGCCACATTCCCTTCACAAACCAGGTTCTAGTTACTTAACAACCGCGACAGAGGTGGGTTCCTACCAGTTTGCACCAGTTCAGTAGAACCGGTTCGTCAAATCTACCGAACCGGTTAGAAGAGGTTCCACCAGAAAGCAGGCCACACCTACAGAAGAGGTTCCAAATTTTTTTGAAACCCACCACTGACAGACAGACACACACACACACAGACTCACACAGAGAGAGAAAGAGAAAGAAAGGAAGAAAGAAATAAAGAAAGAAAAAGTGAGAGAGAGATGAAAGAAAAAAAGGAAAAAGGGACAGAGAGACAAAGGAAGGAAAGAGAGAGAGAGAGGGGGAGAGAGAGAGAGAGAGAGAGAAAGAAAACACATGGCTGGCAAGCCACTCCCACCAGGTCACATGGCCGGCAAGCCACTCCCACAAAGGAGGCCACACCCACAGAGTAGGTTCAAAAAAAATTTGAAACCCACCACTGAACTGCGAGGATTCACTTTCATCACTGCGGCAAGGAAGATGGGGCAAAAACTCAACTTAACAACTGTCTCGCTTAGCCACAGAACTTTGGGGTGACGTACAACACGGTCGTATATCGAAGAGGACTACCTGTAGATGAACAAGCCTTGGGGAGCACGTCAAAATGTGTGCAGAAGTGTGTGGATTTTGAAGAGAAGCTCTAAGTGAGAAGTGGGGTTCCCCCCCCCCTCCTGTTCTGACCTAGGCTTCCTAAAAGCATGAAGCCGACTCCTCGTCCCGATACAACCTCTTTTATTTAGGCTAAAGTGAATTCCTCTCCAGCAAAGTTCCGGCTGACAGTCTTTCGCGAGAGTTCACAACTACAGACCTTTAACAGGCTTGGAGAGCTGCCAGGCTGATATGTTCCAATCTCCACGCTGTAGCAGCAATTCCTTGGCAAGGAGTCGGGAATAAATCTTCACACTAATTAGTGAACTAATGGGCTCCTTCAAACTCCACTCCCCTTTTGCTCCTCTTTATAGGGATATGGGAGGGGTCATTCACCATCCACCTGTGGCTTTACTCCTGAGTCAGTCCTTGCTTCTTAACTGCTCCCTTCATCCGGCAACTCTGTGCATGCTCACACTGAGAACAGGCTCCAGCTGTTCTTCTGCCCCACGAATCTCTGACTCTGAAGGCAGCTGATAACTGGCATAGGGCCCTGGCCTCCTCTCTGCCTCCGACACAGAGGCCTCATCAGAGCCTTCCCCAAATTCCAGGACTGGCCCATCTTCCTCCCCAACCTTCTCACTGTCCGAATCTGCTGCCAGCTCCGCTGGCCACTGGCGTGGCACAACACCCACAACACCCTTATCCGCTTTAGAAAAGTTACCCCCCCCCCCGGTGCTTTCATTCACGTAGGTTATATTTTATCGATACTGACTGTATTAATAATTAAAATTGAGGCAGGTGCTGCTGCTGCTTCTTCTCATGGTTTAATGGGATTTTAAAAATGTAGTATTTTTCAACATAGGCCAGCAAATGAGTTTGATTTTAGGGACCCCCTCAGAAGGTCTTGAAGGGGGTGGTGGTCTCTCTATCTCTCTCTCAGGAGGTCATAAAGCCACACTTTCAGAAAAGCTACTCTAAGAGAAGAGAGGCACTTTGGCCTAGTGGTTAAGACACCATGTTAGAGAGCAAGAGGCTGGGAATTCTTGTTCCAGCAAAATTTCCCTTGCTAAACATTTGTTAAGTGAGTTTCGGCCTGTTTTATGACCTTTCTCGCCCGTTGTTAAGCGAATCTCTGCTGTTCTTAAGTTAGTCATGCGGTTGTGAAGGGAATTCGGCTTCCCTATTGACTCCACTCGTCAGAAAAGAGGGACGGTATGCGCCTAGGAGGCTGCAACCGTCATAAATACAAGCCAGTTGCCAAATGTTTGGATTGTGATCATGTGTCCAAAGGGATCCCCCTCCCCCCCCATGGTTGTAAGTGTGAAAAAACAATCCTAAATAACTTTTTTTCTGGTAGTCTTGTAACTTTGAATGGCCACTAAACAGAATGTTGTAAGTCAAGAACTCCTTTGAGGGTATTCTGTTTTCAAAGAAGAAAAATCAAGAAAGTCCAGTAGCTTTTGGGGGGGGGGGGGAAGGCGGAAGCACCTCAACCATGACCTGAAGAATTGAACATCTCCATAAAAATATTCACCGACTCCTCCTCCTCCTCCTATGCATAAATCCCACTTCCTTATAACACTGATGGTGTTACTTAGTTGGGTCATGGAAGGTCTGCAAGAAAACCACCAAGCTCAGAGAGATTCTGCTGTCCTCCTCCTTTTTCTCCCCCTCTTCCTCCTCCTCCTCTTCTTTCTCCTCCCCCTCTTCCTCCTCCTCTCCACAAATCCCACTTCCTTATAGCACTGATGGTGTTACTTAGTTGGGTCATGGAAGGTCTGCAAGAAAACCACCAAACTCAGAGAGATTCTGCTGTCTTTCTCCTCCTTCTCCTCCCCCTCTTCCTCCTCCTCCTCCTCTTCTTTCTCCTCCCCCCTCTTCCTCCTCCCCACAAATCCCACTTCCTTATAGCACTGATGATGTTACTTAGTTGGGTCATGGAAGGTCTGCAAGAAAACCACCAAGCTCAGAGAGATTCTGCTGTCCTCCTCCTTTTTCTCCCCCTCTTCCTCCTCCTCCTCTTCTTTCTCCTCCCCCCTCTTCCTCCTCCTCTCCACAAATCCCACTTCCTTATAGAACTGATGATGTTACTTAGTTGGGTCATGGAAGGTCTGCAAGAAAACCACCAAACTCAGAGAGATTCTGCTGTCCTCCTCCTTTTCCTCCCCCTCTTCTTTCTCCTCCCCCTCTTCCTCCTCCCCACAAATCCCACTTCCTTATAGCACTGATGGTGTTACTTAGTTGGGTCATGAAAGGTCTGCAAGAAAACCACCAAGCTCAGAGATCACCAAGGATCCCACAGTTGTCTTCCTCCTCCTCCTGCTCCTCCTGCTCCTCCTCCTGCTCCCTCCACTCCACAAACTCAACTTCCTTCTAGAACTGATGATGTTACTTAGGTGGGTCATGAAATGTCTGCAAGAAAACCACCAAGCTCAGAGAGATTCTACTGTCCTCTTCCTTCTCCTCCTCTTCCTCCTCTCCACAAATCCCGCTTCCTTATAGCACATGAAAACCACCACGCTCAGAGAGCACCAAGGACCCCACAGCCCTTTTCCTCCTCCTCTCCCTCCTCTTGACCAGACCAGAACAAAATAACAGAGTTGGGAGGGACCTTGGAGGTCATCTAGTCCAACCCCTCCTCTGCTCAGGCAGGAAACCCGTCTGAACCCCGTTTTCTCTCTCCCCCTCCTTCCCTCCAGGACCAAGTGGAAGAGGCAGACGGCGGTGGGTCTGGAGCTGCTGGCCGAGGCGGGCAACTATTCCGCCCTGCAACGGATGTTCCCTTCGCCCTATTTCTACCCACAGAGTTTGGTCTCCAACTTGGATCCCGGCGCTGCGCTCTACCTGTACCGGGGACCCAGCGCGCCCCCTCCGGCGCTCCAGCGGCCTCTAGTGCCCCGCATCCTCATCCACGGACTGCAAGGGGGCAGCGAGCCCCCGCCGCCTCTGCCCCCGCTGGCCGGCGTCCTTCCCAGAGCCGCCCAACCGCGGTGAGCGGACTCCCACCGCCCCGGGCTTTGCTCCAGGAAGAGACGCGGGAACGCAGAGCCCTCCCCGCATCCCTGCGCCGGATTGACTCTGCAAAGGGGGCGGGCGGGGGAGGGAGGGGAGGAGAAGTGGTGGGGAAAGACCTGCACGCATCTGGAGGCATTCCCACGACCGACCGCCTTTCCTTCCTACCACCAGGCCAACCGTCCCTCCCACCAACCGAGATGCTGCAAAAACACGCGTTCCTGGCACTTTCAAAAATCCAGCCTCTCTCTGCTCTGGCATCGGATATACATATATATTTTCCTCCTCCCCCCCCCCACCATCGTGGTTTATCCCCCCCCCCCCCAAATCGGGCAGCCCCCTTCTCGGATGGAGTTCTAGTTAGGTTTAGGAGATGGTGTGAATGCTGCGTTTGGCCAGCTTGAGGCTCCCTGTACCACCGAACCCCAAAAGATGGCCAGCCATCGGTCGAACCCGTTTTAGAGATGCAAACCTGGTCAATGGCCGGATAGCCATTGGTCTGAAGTGGTGTAGGGTTTCTTGCCTAGGCAGGGGGTTGGACTAGAAGGCCTCCAAGGTCCCTTCCAACTCTGTTATTCTATTCCAGGGATGGAGAACTTATGGCATTCTGTGGGCACCTTTGCCAACAGGTCTTCGCAGGCACCGGAGTGCCAGGAAATGCACAAAAAAACATCCAAAAAACAGGCTGTTTTCCACGCTGTTTTCAGGCTGTTTTGGGAGGCATTTTTGGTTGGTTTTGGGGCTGTTTTTTGAGCTGTTTGTGGCCCTGAAAATGGCCCAAGGGCCTGATAAAATGGCTCAAAAACAGCCCTGAAAATGGCCTGAAAAATGACCCCAAAACCATGCCATTTGTCAGGCCCTTTTCAGGCTGTTTTGGGGGCCAAAAATGACCCCAAAATGGCCTGGAAACGGCCAACAGGCAGGTGGTTGTCCACTAAGGACTCCTCTCGTAGTTACTTCTATTGAGCAAGGAACCACCTATACTGTACCTGTCCATTTGGTTTTTCTTGCCTAAATGTCTGCCTTCTTTCATCGTAGAGTAAGGGTTGGCATGAACATTGGAATCGGGACAATAAAATAAAAAAATTTAAAAAATATCTCAAAACACAATCCGGATAGACTCAGGAGCTTCACAGTGTCATCATACACGTGTGTGTGTGTGTGTGTGTGTGTGTGTGTGTGTGTGTGTGTGTGTGTGTGTGTGTATGTGTCTACCTGAGAGTGAGCCCTTTCAAAGCCCTTTCAAAGAGATGATAAGGCTGCTCCCTTTAAGGGAGCCAAGAGAAAAGAGCCAAGGTGGCGCAGTGGTTAAATGCAGCACTGCAGGCTACTGCTAGATCAGCAGGTCAGCGGTTCAAATCTCACCGGCTCAGGGTTGACTCAGCCTTCCATCCTTCCGAGGTGGGTAAAATGAGGACCCAGATTGTTGGGGGCAATATGCTGACTCTCTGTAAACCGCTTAGAGAGGCCTGAAAGGCCTATGAAGCGGTATATAAGTCTACTGCTATTGCTATTGCTATTGCAAGGGGGATTGCATTAAACCCCCAGACGGAGCCTCAATTGTGGGCTGTTTGCAGAAAGGGAGAGAGAGAGAGAGAGAGAGAGAGAGAGAGAGAGAGAGAGAGAGAGGGAGGGAGGGAGGGAGGGAGGGAGGGAGAGAGAGAGAGAGAAGGAAGGAAATGCAAACACCGAGCAAACACAAACACACAACAAACAGCCCTGCTTTAAATGTGGGTCACGGGAAAGACGTGCCATCTCCCTACGGACAAAAGGATGGCTCTCATTGGATTGCCAGGCCTTCCCCTCCTTTCTGATTTCAGCCACCAAAAGGGGGGAAACCAGAGAAGGGGATTCAATTTTGGATCGAGGAACTTCCAGATCTTGTAGAATAGAATAGGAGAGTTGGAAGGGGCCTTGGAGGTCTTCTAGTCCAACCTCCTGCTTAGGCAGGAAACCCCTACACCACTCCAGACAAATGGATATCTAATATTTTCTTTAAAACTTCCAGTGTTGGGGCATTCGCAATTTCTGGAGGCAACTTGTTCCACCGATTAATTGTTCTAACTGTCAGGAAATTTCTCCTTAGTTCTAAGTTGCTTCTCTCCTGAATTAGTTTCCACCCATTGCTTCTTGTCCTGCCCTCAGGTGCTTTGGAAAATAGCTTGACTCCCTCTTCTTTGGGGCAGCCCCGGAGATATTGGAAGACTGCTATCATGTCTCCCCTGGTCCTTCTTTTCATCAAATTGGACCTACCCAGTTCCTGCAACCGTTCTTCATAGGTTTTAACCTCCAATTCACCAAGTTCTAGATCCAGTTACAGGGATCTAAAAACATTATAGGACCTAATTTCCTGTAGAGATTCTCAGCC
Source organism: Thamnophis sirtalis (assembly GCF_051295495.1). Classification (NCBI taxonomy): domain Eukaryota; kingdom Metazoa; phylum Chordata; class Lepidosauria; order Squamata; family Natricidae; genus Thamnophis; species Thamnophis sirtalis. The sequence goes on from NW_028261382.1 coordinate 32,744,062, forward strand.
ATCCAGGTCAGGGTTGTTTTTTTCCAAGAGGACAACTGGATTTTTTTTTTGGGGGGGGGGTGTTGCTTCTCATCCAAGAAGCCTCATCAAAGAAAAATCAAGAGGTCCAGTTTCTCTTGGAAAAAAAAAGCACCTTTGGGATTCCAGAACCTAGATTTCAGAATAACAGAATAATAACAGAGTTGGAAGGGACCTTGCAGGTCATCTAGTCCAACCCCCTGCCCAAGCAGGAGACCCTACCCCATTTCTGACCAACGGCAGTCCAAGCCTCTTCTTGGAAGCTTCCCACAACTTCTGAAAGCAACTTCTGTTCCATGGGTTGATAGTTGTCACTGTCAGAAAATTCCTCCTTATTTCTAAGTTGAATCTCAGCTCTTGGTTTAACCTGGGTTTAGCATGTTGTGGGGACCTAACCAAAAAACCCCAGTCCCTTTCCCCAGGCAGGACTAACCGAAACAGCTGAAAGCAATCCCAATTCATCCCATTGTTATCTAGATATCCTTCTAGGTATCTAATGGTCTCCAAGTTACGACCTAACTTGATGTCTCTTGACATTCAGGACTCATTTTTAAACCAAGATTTTTTAAATCTTGGTTTAAAAATCTTTTTTAAAAAAAGCCTTCTGCCCATTTTATTCCACGAATCCTCCAATTCTTCTCATAAATCCGTGCCAGTAGGTACAATTAGATACATTCCATTTCTAGACCTATGGGTCATGTTCCGAAGCCAACATCTACTGATGTTTTTTTTAATGTCAACTATTGAGGTCTGGTTTTGGTATCTTTTAGCCAAGGGCTCAGTGGCTAAGACACTGAGCTTGTCGATCAGAAAGGTTGGCAGTTCGAATCCCTAGCGCCGCGTAACGGAGTGAGCTCCCGTGACTTGTCCCAGCTTCTGCCAACCTAGCAGTTCGAAGGCACGTTAAAAAATGCAAGTACAAAAATAGGAGCCACCTTTGGTGGGAAGGGAACAGCATTCTGTGCACCTTTGGCATTGAGTCATGGCGGCCACATGACCACGGAGACGTCTTCGGATAGCGCTGGCTCTTTGGCTTTGAAACGGAGATGAGCACCGCCCCCTAGAGTCAAGAATGAATAGCGAGGGGAACTTTTACCTTTACCTAGCCAAGTCTAAACGAGAAGCATTGCGCCTGTAAAGAGATCCTATCTTTTTATTTTATTTATTTTTAATTTATTTATTGCAGTCGGGTTTTCGCCTGTAGAACAAATCCAACTTTCTCTAGCCAGGAGAACAAAACGATATAGATTGTATCTTAATCTACTGTAAAAAAAAAAAAGTCATTTTATGCTAAGGCAAGGATTTTTTCAAGACAATGTTCCTTTTTAAAAATTTTGGGTTTTTTTTTTTGTTGCCGTTGTAAATAACTGTGTGCACAAAGTATATTATTTATGGTGAACCTCCCCCCCCCCAAAAAGGGTGTGTTTGTGTAAGTGCGTCTTGTTAAGTCTGTACCACTGTAGGATTCTCTCCATTTTTGGATTTTATAATGGAAGGAGGGGAAAAGGAGAATTCTGCTTTAGAAGAGCTCAGATTAAAAACAAAAAAAAAGATGTATCTCTCTTTCTCTTTTTTTAAAATTCTTATGATCCGCCAGTAGCCAGCGGAGCTGGTGACAGATTCGGACAGTGAGGAGGTTGGGGAGGAACATGGGCCAGTCCTGGAGTCTGGGGAAGGCTCGGATGAGGGCTCTGTGTCGGAGGAAGAGAGGGGGCCAGGGCCGTCTGACAGTTATCAGCTGCCTTCGGAGTCAGACATCAGTGAGGCAGAAGAACAGCTGGAGCCTGTTCCCAGCGTGCGCATGCACAGAGCTGCCAGGGGAAGGGAACAGCTAAGGAACAACGTCCAACTCAGGAGTAAAATCAGAGGTGGACAGTGAATGGCCCCTCCCATAGGGAATAAAAGGGGAGCAACTGGGGAGTGGAGTTTGCAGGAGACATTTATTTCCATTCATTAGGGTGAAGGTCTGTTCCTGACTTCCTGCCAAGGAATTGCTGCTACAGCGTGAAGTTTGGAAGATATCGTCCTGGAAGTTCTCCATGCCTGATAAAGGTCTATAGTTGTGAAATCTCATGAAAGACTGTCGGCCGGGACTTCGCTGGAGAGGAATTCCCTTCAACCTAAATAAAAGAGGTTTTATCAAGGCGAGGAGTCGGCTTTATGCTCTTGGGAAACTTCGGTCAGAACAGAAATAAACTTCTTTACAAAACAAAGGGAGGGTGATTGTGATGCCTTTTGATTTATACTTGCAGAAAAATTTGGGCGAAACATCAAAGCGAGTTGAAAAGCCCAAAGGAGTTGTATGCAGGGGAAATGCATCCTTCCATCCGTCTGGCACTCTTTCCAGAATCTCAAAACATTTTCTTTAAAAAAAAAAAAGGTAGTCCTGACTCGCAACAGTTCCTTTAGACAGTTCAAAGTTACAACCACACCGGGGGAAAAAAGTGACTTACGGCCGTTTCCCAATTGTGGTCATTAAATCGAGGATTACCCGCATGGTGGGGACCAAAACTGGAGCAGGGGTGAGGATGACACTTTAATGATCTGTTAGAACCATTTCACCCCTGTTTTTTTTTAAGGAACTCCTCCATTGGGGGGGGTGCCTCCTCCCCTTCACTCTCAAGCCCCCTCTTCTTTGCAAAAAAAGAAAACCCCTCAGGGTGGGAGACAGCTTAAGGAAGATGTTGCCCACCCACCCACCCCCTCATTTCCTAACCTTGCTGGGTGAATTATTAACGTTTGTCTCCCAAAAACAGGATAATGGCTGTGTAAATTATCTCTTGGGCTAAATGGATGTCCCTCCCGTTTAATAATTATGGAAACATTTTGGGGGGGGAGAGAGAGAGAGAGAGGGAAGGGTGGCAGGAATGTATTTCTCATCTGTCTTTGGCCAGTTCCTCCTCACCAGCTGGTCTCCGGGAGTTTTCAGGGGGTGGGGATTTTTCCCCCCAGATTCGTTCTCCCCCCCCTTTCCACTTTCCATCTTGGGAAGGTGGCAGATGGATTGCGAGCCTTTTAAAAGAGCAGGTTTTTCTTTTCCCAATTCAGTGTTAAACCCCCCCTCCCTCCTCTTTCTCTTCCTCCGTCCTTTTTCTCTCCAAGCTGAAGGCCAAATTAGTTCTGATAAAATATCAGTTTGGGGGCTCAGAATTGAGTTTCAGAAGCTGGAGAGGAAGCTCTCGTGCCTCCTTCTCTGTGGTCCAACCATCCAGCATTTATTTAGTTGTGTGCATTTAAAAAAAAATTTTATTTGAACAGTGGTACCTCGCTGCTTGTCGTTAATTGGTTCCGGGAGGCGCAATGAGTACCAAAGAAACTCAAATTTCAAATAAACCCCATTTCAATGGATGGCTGCGAAGGTTGGACCCTTAGGAAGGCTGAGCGCCAAAGAATGGAGGCCTTTGAACTCTGGTGCTGGAGAAGACTCCTGCATTGAGTCCCTTGGACTGCAAGGCCATCTAACCGGTCAGTCCTAGAGGAGATCAACCCTGGCTGCTCTTTAGAAGGCTGGATCCTGGAGAGGAAACTCAAATCCTTTGGCCACCTAATGTGAAGGAAGAAGGACTCCCTGGAGAAGAGCCTCATGCTGGGAAGGATGGAGGGCAAAAGAAGAAGGGGACGACAGAGAAGGTGGCTGGATGGAGTCACCTGACAATTAGAACATGGACATGACTTTGCAACTCACAGCAACTATCTATCATCTATCTATCTATCATCTATCAATCGATCTATCATCTATCTATCTATCTATCTATCTATCATCATCTATCTATCTATCTATCTATCTATCTATCTATCTATCTATCTATCTATCTATCTATCTATCTATCTATCTATCTAATCCATTTGCCTCCCTCCAATCCTTTGGCCACCTAATGAGAAGGACTCCCTGGAGAAGAGCCTATTGCTGGGAACGATGGAGGGCAAAACAAGAAGGGGATGGCAGGGAAGGAGGTGGCTGGATGGAGTCACCAAAGCAGCCGGCGTGAGCTTAAATGGACCCCAGAGGATGGTAGAGGACAGGAAGGCCTGGAGGAACGTGGTCCATGGGGTCGCGATGGGTTGGACATGACTTCGCAACTAACAACCACAACCAAAGAAAAATTTCCCATAAAGGAATAATGTAGTGAGTCCAAAGGCAGCTGTCAGTCAAAAGTTCCACTGTCATTGGGTACCTAACGATGAGTACCGCGACAAAACTGTTGTGTCAAAATGTGTAAAGCACCGAATTTTGATGAGTTTCAAAGCAGCTGACTATCCAGGCACCACTGTTACCTTGCTTTCCTTATTTCTACAAATAATTCAAGGCGGCAAACATATCCAACACAGATTCCTTCTCCTATTTCCCCTAGAACAAAAACCCTGGATTGAGAGCGAATGGCTGGCTGGAAGTTCACCCAGGTAACTTTCAAATCCTAAGGAACTCACCGTATCCTGGTGATTGGCCTAGTCACCTAGCTGAGGCAGGACTAGAACTCACCGTCACCTGGTGATTGGCCTAGTCACCTAGCTGAGGCAGGACTAGAACTCACCGTCACCTGGTGATTAGCCTAGTCACCTAGCTGAGGCAGGATTAGTACTCACCGTCACCTGGTGATTGGCCTAGTCACCTAGCTGAGGCAGGATTAGAACTCACCGTCACCTGGTGATTGGCCTAGTCACCTAGCTGAGGCAGGACTAGAACTCACCGTCTCCTGGTGATTGGCCCAAAGTCACCTAGTTGGCTTTCATACCTAAGGCAGGACTAGAATTCACCATCTCCTGGTGATTGGCCCAAAGTCACCTAGCTGGCTTTCATGCCTAAGGCAGGAGTAGAACTCAATGTCTCCTGGTGATTGGCCTAGTCGCCTAGCTGAGGCAGGACTGGAACTCACCGTCACCTGGTGATTGGCCCAAAGTCAGCTAGCTGGCTTTCGTATCTAAGGCGAGACTATAACTCCCAGTCGCCAGGTTTGTAGCCTGGGGAAGGGAAAGGAAAAGAAAGAAAGGAAGGGAAACGAAGACATAAACCTTTGAAAGTAAGAACTTGGGGGACTCTGCAATGCCTTTGGCTCCAAAGGCAGCTGTAATTCATTCCCTCCGCCTTGTTTTGCCCTTGTGAAAAATGACAACTTTCCATAACAAAGCACAACTTGGGGTAGGGGCTGTGTGGAGAGAGGATTTGGACCCACAATGGAGCATCTGAGTGAGTTCGTGTGTGCTTATAAAAAAAAGGGTGTGTGTGCGAAGAAGACAGACAAGGCCAACAGGATTGTCCCCAGCTTAAGGTTAATGAAGTAAGAAAGCAGTCTCTTTTTCAAGGCAGGGTAAACAGAGGGGGGAGACACCCCTCCTTTCCCCCCCAATACAAAGAGGCCTCCTGTTCAAGGAGAGGTCTACATGGATTGACTTAAACCCAGGGGATAAGTGCTCGAAATTTAATCTTATTGCCTAAGAATAAGGCCAAACAAAACTCTCTTAAAATCATATTAAAAATCTATCAAAGGAACAACTTGGACTTTTTATCAGTGTGAAAGAGAGAGGGAGGGAGGGAAACGGGGGGAACGGGGCGAAATAATTAAGCCCACCGTCTCATAATCCTAAAAAATGGAAATCCGGAGAGAATTTGAGGCCCGCTTCATTATTTTCACCAACTGCCTGGCGTTAATGAAGGACAACTTTTTCGGACGCCTGAAAAAGCCACACGGTTTAAAAAATCTGCTTTCTGGAGAAACACGTCTGGGGACATTTGGAAGCCCCCTCCTCAGCCCCCCCAAAAGGGGGGGGTGTTAAATTTAAAATCAATTTGAAGGGACACGTCAAAGAGGGTTCGCTGGTGGCGAAATGGAAAGTTGACAAGCCTTTGCGTGAGATTGAAAATCTGCTCCAAAGTAGAATCAAGACCCCCCCCCCCGGAAGTCAAAAGGGTTTTTAAATGTTGCCTTCAGAGGGGATGGACTAGAAGACCTCCGAGGCCCCTTCCAGCTCCATTCTGATTGATCGGTTTGAAACGAATTAAAAAAAACAAGGACAAAACAATTCAATTCAAATTGAACTTCCTGCTCTGATCGGTTTCCCCGATGTATCTCTGAATGCTTACTTGTTCTATGCCTGTGAGTTCAGCTTTTCCAGAGCGCAGCCACAACGAATGTGCACATTTCCACGGATCCTTCTCCGGCGCTCGGTGCCGAAAGCTTCCACATCCCAGTTCTATGCAATGAGGGAAAATACCCCTATCTGATGGCACATTAAAATAATATTTATTTTATCCCGAGAGACAGCCCTACAGCTTCCCATCGCCTCGCTGATGCACAACTAGTAAAACCCAATGTCACTTAAACTTGAACAAAAAACCACATTAAAGGCAGACAAGTGGTACGTTTTCAGAGGAATCTTTATAATGCGCTTAGAAATGTTGATTGTCAAAATCGACGTTAACACCCTCCGATGTTGGAGTGGCATTTCTCTCCTGCAAAAATAAAAATATGTTTCCCCTCTAAGAAACTCCTCCGATTGCCTGCGATTCATTCAGAGACAAACCCAAAATCTTAGATTTGTTCTGAATTCTGACCTGGCTTTGGCGTTGACGCTGGTGCTCGGGATGTTTTCAAACCAGGAGCCGCTGGCTGGCATTTTTCCTAGGAAGAATCTTTCTTGTTTTATTTGAATTGATTTATCGAATTTATATAGCTGTCCAGCCACACCCTACCAGAAGTGGCCCTGGGAGAGTGGGGGGCGTTTTACACACCTCTGTGTATTAAAGCACAGGAAAGCCAAGCTTTTGTGTTTGTAGGGGTGTGTGTGTTTCTTCTGTAACTTTGAGGTTTGAAAGGCTTCTCCTTTCACAAAGAAAATCACAGATTTGAAACATTAGCTTTCCTTCTAAACAAGGGAAGCCAAATTCGGAAACGCAAAAATTCAGCCAAGTCGAATGGCCCGTATCGCCCTTTCTCAAAATGTCTTTTGACGAAGGAGGAAGCCAAGATTTGATGTCAAAAGCTAGCAAGTTCCCCCTAGCATTAAAGGGGAATTGACTTCTGTAAAATAGCCCTCGGCTAAAGACCAGAATGAGGGACCAGAATTTCAGTTGCTAAGCAAGGCGCTTGTGAAGAGAGTCAGGTCCCAAAGGAATTTTCACCCCTCCGTACGGAAAACCAATTTGAGGCGAAGAGTTTGGTAAGACGCAATTGCCTTCTTGCCGATATGACTTTAATTGAGCAGGGGATTGACCTTGAAGGAGCCTGGTTGCTTTTTTCCCTCTTCTAGATCAAGGGAGGAAGAGGTCATTTGTGGTTGAAATTGTTTTTTTTCTCTTCTAGATCGGGAAGTGACATTCCTGGTTGAACCTGGTTGGTCTTCTCTTCTAGAGCAGTAAGGAATGGGACATTCCTTCTCTTCTAGATCAGGAAGGAAGAGGACATTCCTGGTTGAACCTGGTTGGTCTTCTCTTCTAGATCAGGAAGGAATGGGATGTTCCTGGTTGAACATGGTCTTCTTTTCTAGATCAGAGGGGGTGGGGTGTCTACTCAAAACTGGTTAGTTTTTTTTCCTAGATCAGGGAGGAAGGGGACATTCAGTTTGAACATGGTGGTTCTGTTCTTCTAGATAAGGAAGAAAGGTCATGGTTGAACCTGGTTGGTCCTTTCTTCTAGATTAGGGAGGGGAGAGTTATTTTCCCCTTTCAGATCAGGAGGGAAGGGGACATTCCTGGTTGAACCAGATTGGTCTTCTCTTCTAGACCAGGAAGGAAGTTCATAGTTGAACCAGGTTGGTCCTTTCTTCTAGATCAGGAAGGAAGGGGACATACTTATTTTCCCCTTTCAGATCAGGAGGGAAGGGGACATTCCTAGTTGAACCTGATTGGCCTTCTCTTCTAGACCAGGAAGGGAGGGGACATTCCTGGTGGAACCTGATTGGTCTTCTCTTCCAGGATCAGGAAGGAAGAGGGTGTTCGTGGTGGAACATGGTTTTTCCTCTCCTGGAGTAGAAAGGGGGCATTCATGCGGTTGTGTCTTCCCTCTCTTCCACCTTTTTTCCAATCCCGTCCACAAAGCCACAGAGAATTCTCAGATCAGCTGGGAGAATTTTGCTCCCCCCACTTTCTCAGCCGTTTCTTCCTCTTGCCCTTTGAAGCCGAGGGGTGCAAACCACTCGAATATTCAAAGGCGATATTGAGATGAGGTTTGACCTGAGTCTTCTTGAGAGGGTCACGCCTGGACAAAGAGAGGGAGGGAGGGAGGAAGAGAGAGAAAGAGAAAGAGAAAGAGAAAGAGAGAAAGAGAGGGAGGTGAGAAATAATAATTAAAAAAAAATATTTTAAGGGTTATGTTTCCTGGAGAGAAAAGGCTTTATTTATTTCCTTTGATCTCTAAATAAGCCCACCGAAAGTTTTATTCGGCCCATCACATTTTTAGAGGTAGTCCTTGACTTACGACCTTTCATTTACTGACGATTCCAAGTTACAATGCCACTGGAAAAAAAAAACCTGACCATTTTTATGGCCATTTTTCAGACTTAACGACCGTTGCGGCATCCCCAGGGTCAAGTGATTTACGTTTGGAAGCTTGGCAACGGGACTCGCACTCATGACGGTCGCAACATTCTGGGTGTGTGTGTGCCTGTGTCACGTGATCCCCTTTTGCGACCCTCTGAACAAGCAAAGCCAACGGAGAAGTTGGAAATTCACTTAACGACCGCATGACTAACTTAACAACGCCGGCAATTCTCTTAACAACAACTGTGGCAAGAAAGGTAGTGAAACGGGGGTGACACCCATTTAAGAAATGTCTCACTTAGCAAGAGGAGTTGAGGGTTCAACTGGGGTCGTAAGTCGAGGACTACCTGTAGCATTTACAATTCAGATCCCAACCTATTCAAAAGACTAAACCCGCCTAACTTTTCAACCGAAGACAAGCCTCGACGATTTTTAAATTTTTAAAAATAGGGAAAGAGAGACTTTACTGTCGGACAGCATCAGTCCAGTTGCTGAACAGAGCAAATAATGATGATGATGAAGAAGATGATGATGATAATAATAATAATAATAATAATAATAATGATGATGATGGTGAAGTTCTTGTGGGATTTTCAAATACAGACGGATCGTCATTTGGAACACAACATGCTAGATATCACGGTTGGTGAAGTGTACAGTTTATTAATATGGCTGTTCCCGGAGACGCCAGAGTCGAAGAAAAAGAACTAGAAAAAATCACGAAATATCGCAATCTGGCCATCGAAACTACACGGCAACGGATGAAGCAGGCGACAGTGATGCCCATTGTCATTGGGGCACTTGGCACCATGTCCAAGAATTTTATAAAATACATCCACAAATTGCAGCTTCCTGCAATAACACCAGCGGAACTGCAAAAAACGGCGCTACTCGCAACATCGACTATTTTAAGAAGGTCCTTGGTTGATCCCTAGGATGCTAACAGCAACCCGTATCAACCATTAGCACCAGTCAATGGTATTTGTGATGCATTTTTGGATGTTCAGTTGACTGAGTTTCATGCTTAATGAATAAAAGAGATGATGATGATGATGATGATGATGATGATGATGATGATGATGATGATAATAATTCACCACCTGGGAAGGATTCCAGTTCTCCTGGCCTCTTAATTAAATGATATTAAGGCCCCGTAAATGCCATGAGGAAATTGGCAGCCGCTCCTGAGCCAATGAGCCATTGGCAACAGTTTTGTGGGAGAAGAAGATTCAGCTGCATTCTTGGGCCGCCAGAACTCGGTTGAAAAAAAGGTGATTTGGGGGTCATTGTTCACCAGGTTAGACTAATAGGGTTGGAAGAGACCTTAGAGGTCTTCTAGTCCAAAGCCTTGGTCAGGCAGGAGATTCTATCCCATTCCGGACAAACGGCTCTCCAGTCTCTTCTTGAAAACCCACAACTTTTGAGACAAGCCGTTCCACTGGTTAATTGTTCTAAATTGTTACACACACACACACACACACTCCCGTTTTGTCACATGCCGAAAAGGTTTGCCAACACTGGGATAGGCTCTCCTGCTCGAGCAGGGGGTTGGACTAGAAGACCTCCAAGGTGCCCTCCCAACTCTTGCCAATCTCACTTCTGGCTCTTTATCTAGAGTCTCAACATCTTTCCGGGATCGCAGTGACCAGAAGTGGATGCAACATTCCGAGCGTGGCCTCTCATGCGACTGACGACATGCGCTTACAAAATGCATTTCTTTTTTTTTTAAATGCACGAAACGTATTTCTTTTGAAAGTGAAAAAAAGCATTTGGGGCACAGCCCAGCGGAAAGATCTGACCGGATTTCTGGGGAAAAGAAAGCGAGGAAGCTTTTATTCTCCTACAGGGATGCGAACAAGAGGGTTTGGGGTATCGGTGTCCCCTGCTTTTCCACTAGCCTCTTGGGGGCGTAGAGAATGGGAATTTAAGAGAATAACAAGCTTGCAGGAACAGAGGAAAACATTGTGCGGCTGTAATCAGAAGAGACTTTCGGTGTCAGTCAAGCCTGCTCCCCCGCTGGGCCGCCGAGACTTCAAAGGCAGCCCTCCCATCCCATCTTACATGTCCTTTATCGCCTAATCAGGCTACGATGCACTCAATAAAGCTCTTTTTTAAATCCCCCCCCTCGCTCGTCGTGCTGCCCATCTGCTGGCAAGGGTCAACCGCCTCCCCCCTCCCAAAAAACACGGGGCTCCCTAGCGGGTTCTGGAGAGGGACGAAGACAATGCCCAGAGACCCCCGTCTCCGAAATCCCTCCCTCTCCGCACGCACACACCCTATCTCACTTAATTTGGTTCAAATTGTCAGGCCCTCACCACGTTTCTGCTCCTTGTCAAGAAAAAAAAAGGGGGGTGGGAGTTTGGATCGGGAAGGGGGGGGCTGTCTTTGTGGGACCCTCGGGTCTCCCAGTCAGCTTCGTCAGCACAAGGGAGGGGCGGGAAGTGGGAAATCCTTCCAAACACTTATTGTCTTGACTCTCGTAATCTTCGATCACGGTGACGTGAATTTTAAGGTTGGAACGTTAAGGCCGGAGTTTTTCGGTGTTTTTAAACCTCTTCGTAGTTTTGGGTTGTTTTGTTATGGACCTGCTAAGCCAGCCAGGGTTACTGGATAACGAGTCGAGCCGCATATTAAAATGGAATAAACAGGTAAAGGTTCCCCCTTGTACATATGTGCTAGTTGTTCTCAACTCAAGGGGGCAGTGTTCATCTCCGTTTCGAAGCCGAAGAGCCAGCGCTGTCTGAAGACGTCTCTGTGGTCATGTGGCTGGCATGACTCAACGCCAAAGGCGCACGGAACGCTGTTACCTTCCCACCAAAGGTGGTTCCTATTTTTCTACTTGCATTTTTTAACGTGCTTTCGAACTGCTAGGTTGGCAGAAGCTGGGACAAGTCACGGGAGCTCACTCTGTTACGCGGCGCTGGGGATTCAAACTGCCGACCTTTCTGATCGGCAAGCTCAGCGTCTTAGCCACTGGGCCACCGGTGAATAAATAGATAGGTAAAAGAAAATTATTTTGTACTGTACCTTTTCTGCTTCTTTCCCTGCCGGGGGGCTCCCACAACAGCGCCAAGATTCCCAGGGGCATCGCGGAGGCCAAAACTCTTGGCCACATGACCCAAATGCAGAGCCCGGATGTGGAAGATGGACTTGAGGTTGGCGGGATAGGTGGCGTACGAGCGAATGAAGGACTGCAGGGCTGCAAGACGAGAGGAGGCCGATGAAGACATTCCCAGAGTTGCTAAAATGTCTACGGAGATGGTCAACTATCCACGTCAAAAGGACTTCCCTCCTAAAGTTTTCTTCTTCTTCTTGAAGACGTTTTGCTTCTCATCCAAGAAGCCTTTTCAGTTTGGACAGTCAGAACTGAAGAAGCTCCATGGAGGAGGAGAGAAACACCTTCAAGAAGAAGAAGAAGAAGAAGGAGAAGGAGAAGGAGAAGGAGAAGGAGAAGGAGAAGGGAGAAGGGAGAAGGGAGAAGGAGGAGGAGGAGGAGGAGGAAGAAGAAGAAGAAGAAGAAGAAGAAGAGGAAGAAGAAGAAGAAGAAGAAGAAGAAGAAGAAGAAGAAGAAGAAGAAGAAGAAGAAGAAGAAGAAGAAGAAGAAGATGACTACTGAGAAAATCCAGTCTTTTGACGGGAGGTTCAAAGTTGCTCGTTGCTTCTGCTGGTTGATCAATGGTGGACCCTGCGGAGGTTGGAATCCCTTGGACTTAAAGACAGAGCCAATGGGTGAAATTCCCAAACTATGGAAAACGAGGATCCTGTCTCCCCAGGCATGCACAGGGCAGGCTGGAAAGGTGAAGGTGGCTTCTTGGTTAAAGGAGAGGTCCAACTTACAACTAAGGAGACATCTCCTGGCAGGGAGAACAATTAATCAGTGGAACGGTTTCCCTCCAGAAGTTGTGGCTGGTCCATCACTGGAGTTTATAAGACTGGACAGTCATTGGTCTGGAATGGTCTATGGTCTCCTGCTCGAGCAGAAGGGGTTGGACTAAAACACCTCCAAGGTCCCTTATGATTCTATGATCCGTCTATCTATCTGTGTCATCTATTCTATCCAGCCATCAATCAATCATCTTTATCATATCTTCTCTCTCTCTCTCTCATCTATCTATCTATCTCTATTATATATCTGTTTGTCTATCTAATCATCTTTATCATCTGTCTGTCTGTCTGTCCGTCCGTCCATCTATCCATCCATCCACGCACCCACCTATCTAATCATCTTTATCATTATCTATCTATCTACCTACCGTGTTTACCTGAAAATAAGAAAGGGTCTTATTTTCTTTTGAGCCCCGAAATAAACACTTGGCCTTATTTCGGGGAGGTCTTATTTTTTTGAGGTGCAGGAGGCAGCAAGTGTGGTCACCTCATGGCTGCTGCTGTGTTGCAATATTTTTGGGGAGGGCTTATTTCAGCGCATGCGCTCAAAAGCCCAATTGGGCTTATTATCCGGGGAGTTCTTATTTCTGAGGAAACAAGATATCTATCTATCTATCTATCTATCTATCTATCTATCTATCTATCTATCTATCTATCTATCCATCCATCCATCCATCCATCCATCCATCCATCCATCCATCCATCTATCATCTTTATCATATCTCTGTCTGTCTGTCTGTCTGTCTGTCTGTCTGTCTATCTATCTATCATCTTTATCATATCTGTCTGTCTATCATTTTTATCAAATCTCTCTGTCTGACTCTCTCTCTCTCTCTCTCATCTTTATCATCTCTCTCTCTGTCTATCAATATATATCTAAATATCTTTATCATTATCTATCTATCATCTATCTCATATTTATCATATCTCTGTCTCTATCAATATATCTATCTAATCATCTTTATATCTATCTATCTATCTATCTATCTATCTATCTATCTATCTATCTATCTATCTATCTATCTATCTATCTATCTATCATCTTCATCATCTCTCTCTCTCTCATCGTTCTTTATCATCCATCTACCCACCCATCCATCCATCCATCCATCCAGACTGCCTCTATCCCTCTTCCGCAACCGAGTAATCCGGAATCCCAAAGGCTTCAAACTGTCTGAAAATCCTGAATTCTTGGTGGCCGGGTCCAGGGGACACCCTTGGTGGACTCAGACTCCTCTCTCAATGCCCTCTCCGGCCCTCGAGGCTGACCACAGCTGTCCCCCTCCCCAGCTTCCGGACCCCTCCTCCCACCTCTTTCTGCCCTTCCGTCCTGAGCCAGAACACCGGTTTATTTGCGCAGAGCTTAAGCCTAAATCTCTGTGTGGCAGGAGATTGTGCTTTACGAACAGTAATAAAAATGTCATTTTAGGAGGCTCAGTCTCCAGAAGAACTTGGGGAATCTCAGAAAGCTCTGTTTGCTAAGCAAAGCGAACGCCATTTCCCAATCAATGAGGGAATAACCAAGGGCAGCAGCCCCCTCCTCTCATTTCCTATCCTCCATTTTTTTAGCCTGGGGGGGAGGGGCGAGAGGGGAGGATGCAACATGAGGTAAACTATGAGGTGAAAAACATGAGGTGAAAAACATGAGGTGAAAAACATGAGGTAAAAAACAAACTGAGGTAAATATGGAGTTTCAAGATGCCCGTTCAGGTATTTGGAGTCGAGTGACATCGCCGGGCACATGTGCCCATCTCAAAGCCTCTGAAACATCTCCCGTGGCAAGGTTCTAGTCCACACTGATTCAAGGGAAAAGGAAGGTTTTGAAATATTGTTGGATTTTAGGACAGGGTTATAAAAACAGCCATTGTTTCCACTGAAAGGGCACTAAAGGCAAGTTTTCTAGTCCACATTGATTAGGAGAAAAAGAAGGCTTCCTTCCTTCCTCTGTCAGAATCTTTTTCTATTCATCTTTCTCTCTCGCTCCCTCCTTTCCTAATCTTTTCCTATCTTTTCTTTCTCCTTCCTTCCTTCTTCACCAAACTCTATTCTTCTTTTTTCTGCTTCCTTCCTTCTTCATCAGAATCTTGTTCTAGCTTTCTTTCCTTCTTTCTTTAGAATATTTTTATATCCTTTTTTCTTTCTTTTTCTCTTTCCTTCCTCCCTCCAAATTTTTTCTATCCATCTTTTCTTTCTTTTCTCCTTCCTTCCTTCCTCTTTTCTTACAATCTTTTTCTATCCATCTTTTTTCTTTCTCTTTCTCTCTTTCCTTCCTTCCCTACCTCCTCAGAATCCTTTTCTATCCATCTTTTCTTTCTTTCTCTTTTCTCCTTCCTTCCTTCCTCTTTCCTTCTTTTGTTACATTCTTTTTCTATCCACCTTTTCTTTCTTTCGCTTTCTCTCTTTCCTTCCCTACCTCCTCAGAATCCTTTTCTATCCATCTTTTCTTTATTTCTCTTTTCTCCTTCCTTCCTTCCTTCCAATCTTTTTCTATCCACCTTTTCTTTCTTTCACTTTCTCTCTCTCTCTTTCCTTCCCTACCTCTTCAGAATCTTTTTCTATCCATCTTTTCTTCCTCTTTCTCCTCCCTTCCCATCTTTTTCTCTCTCGCTCTCTTTCTTTCCTTCTTTCCCTTTCCCTCTCCACCCCAAAATCTCAACAGCCACAGATTAAAAATTCTGCCACGGAGGGCCCCCAATCCACAACCGGTCACCAACACCGACTCGGTCAAGGCCAATGGGCTGGGGTCCGGGAAAGGACAGCCGAGGAAACGCCGGCAAGCCAAGTCGTTGGCGCCGTTTCCGTTTGATTCTCTGCCATCCACCCAGAGCCCAGCTGCTGTGTTAATTATTCACCGTTCTTGGCTGGGCTGGAGAAGGGCGGCTGGTGGATGCCAGCTGGAAAGGGGGCATGGGTGGGACGCGCTTGCAAAGAGAGGGACAGCAACTGGCAGGGGAGGGGGAAGAAGAGAGGGAGGGAGGGAGGGGGGGAAGCTTTGCAAAAAAAAAAAAAGAAAAAAACCAACCCCCCAAAAACCAGGAGGAGGGGAGAAAGGCACGGGAGAGACAGGCGGCTTTTAAAGTGTTCATCGGAAAACATGGGGCCGTTATCCTGCCCCAGGGCAGCTGTGGAGGATCCGTTCCATCTGTGTTTATGGGAGCCTCAATGGCAGAAACTGCAGATGCCAATATGGGTGGTGGAGAAGCCGCTTCTCTGTGAACGCCGGTGACAAAGTCTCGTGCCGGAAACAGCGCTGGCCGGAGATGCCCAACCCTTCCGTTCCGCTTAAACAACGCCGCTTCCTTGCCCTGCTTTGCTAAGCGGCAAAACATCTCATGGGTCTATTCGCCCGGCGTGTTTAACTCTTGAGCCGGAAGTTGAAACGTTTTGGGTTTGGAGCGAGTTCTTCCATTGGCTAAAATCACTGGACGTATCTCTGATGAACAGTCGGGAGGGACCCTGTAGGTCATCTAGTCCAACCCCCCCCTCAAGTAGGAGGTCCTACACCAGTGGTTCCCAAACTTGGCAACTTTAAGACTTGTGGACTTCAACTCCCAGAATTCTCCAGCCAGAGCTGGCTGGAGAATTCTGGGAGTTGAAGTCCACAAGTCTTAAAGTTGCCAAGTTTGGGAACCACTGCCCTACACCATTCCTGACAGATGGCAGTCCAGCCTCTTTTTAAAAGTCTCAAGTGATGAAGCTTCTTCTGAAGGCAACTTCTGTTCCATGGGATGAATCTACTCACTGCCAGAAAATGTCTCCTTATTTCCAGCTTGAATCAATCAATCAGAATAGAGTTGGAAGGGACCTTGTAGGTCATCTAATCCAACCCCCCACCCAAGCAGGAGACCATTTCTGGCAGATGGCTCTCCAGTCTCTTCTTGAAAGCCTCCAGTGATGAAGCTGCCACAACTTCCAAAGGCAACTTCTGTTCCATTGGGTTGATTGTTCTCACTGTCAGGAAATCCCCCCTTATTTCCAGGTTGAATCTCGATCAGTTTCCATCCATTATTCCTTGTTCGGTGCTTTGGAATATAGCTTGACCCCCTCCTCCTCTCTGTGGCTGCCTCTCATGTGGCACACCTGCCTGGTAATTCTATACTTCAGGTAGTTCTCGACTTACAAAACCATTTGTTTAGTGTCCAAGGCTGGGAAAGGTGACTTATGACCGCTTTTCACACACTTACGACCGGGATCCCCATGGCCATGTGACCAAAACTTGGACGCTTGATAAATGGCTCCTGTTTATGACGGTCAGTGTTCCAGGATCACATAGTCCCCATGTGCGACCTTCTCACAAGTGAAATCAACAGGGTCAAGCGTGATTCACTTAACAACCATGTGACTAATTTAACCATCGCAAGGATTCGCTCAACAACGGTGGCAAGAAAGGCCGTAAAATGGGGCGAAACCCACTTAACAACTGTCTTGCTTAGCAACGGAAATTTTGGGCTCAACCGTGGTCGTAGGTTCTGTTATGTTAAACTTATTTCGTTTTTGGATCACATTTTTCTCTTTTTTTTGGTACGCCAATTTTTTGTTGTTAGTGCTGGACAGATTTTTCTCCCTTTATTTTTCCTGTTTTGTATTTCACCTTTTACGATAAAACAAAATAAATATTCTTAAAACGAGGACATTTCGGGACCAATTGTGGTCGTAAATCGAGGACTACCTACCAGTCATTAAGCAAATCGCTACAGCGGTTAAGTCAATAACACGGTCGTTAAATGAATCTGGCTTCCTCATTGTCTTTCCTTGCCAGGGGGTCATGAAAGGGGAACAGGTCATAAATGTGAGTCAGTTGCCAAGCGACCGAATTTTGATCATGGAGATGCTGCAATGGTCATAAGTCATTTTATTCCAGCACCACCGTAAGTTTGAATGGCCATAAGTTAAGGACTATCTGGAATACTCTGTACTAAAATAAAAATTGAAGTTGTCTCCTTGTCTCCTTTAAACTCAGAAAGGTAAAGGTTCCCCTTCCACATTTGTGCTAGTCGTTCCTGACTCTAGGGGGCAGTGCTCATCTCCATTTCAAAGCCGAAGAGCCAGCGCTGTCCGAAGACATCTCCGGGGTCATGTGGCTGGCATGACTCAACACCAAAGGCGCATGGAACGCTGTTCCCTTCCCACCAAAGGTGGTCCCTATTTTTCTACTTGCATTTTTTAACGTGCTTTCGAACTGCTCGGTTGGCAGAAGTTCTGGGACAAGGAACGGGAGCTCCCTCCGTTAAGCGGCGCTAGGGGTTTGAACTGCCGAACTTTCTGATCGACAAGAAAGTTAGGGGAGCAAAATTCCTGACCTTTTTTGGCACATCGGATGGTTTTAGCACTGGAATGGACAAAATCCTCAAATTCCGTCTGCATGACAGTAGTCCTCCGGCGTATTTCCTGCCCATCGCCCTGCTGGCTCTTCTGAACAGAAAAGAAGAAAAAGAAAGAAGGGGAAATTTCTCAAGCTCAGAGGATCAGTAGAAAGGATTCTAAAACGTGCATCGCTTTGGCAACTCAGAAAGTGGTCAGAACATGGAATCATAAGAATCGGAAGGAACCACAGAGATCTTCTAGTCCAACCCTATGCTCGGGTTGAAGAAGAAGACCCTCCAACATTCTGGACAAATGGCTATCCAACATCTTCTTAAAAACTTCCAGTGTTGGAGCATTGCACAACTTCCGGAGGCAACTTCTGTTCCACTGATTAATTGTTCTAACTGTCAGGAGATTTCTCCTTAGTTCTAAGTTGCTTCTCTCCTGGATCCCCCCATACTACCCTGTTTCCCCCCAAATAAGACCTCCCCGGATAATAAGCCCAATCGAGCTTTGGAGCGCATGGGCTAAAAGAAGCCCTCCCCGAAAATATTGCAACACAGCAGCAGCCTCGAGGTGACCACGCTTTCCGCTTCCTGCACCTCAAAAATAATAAGACCTCCCCGAAAATAAGGACAAGTGTTTATTTCGGGGCTCAAAAGAAAATAAGACCCTTATTTATTTTCAGGGAAACAGGGTAGGTAGATAGATAGATAATGATAAAGATGATTAGATAGGTAGATGGATGGATGGATGGATGGATGGATGGATGGATGGATGGATGGATGGATGGATGGATGGAGGATAGACATAAATGGACGGACGGACAAACAGACAGATAGGGAGATAGACAGATAGACAGACAAATGATAAAGATGATTAGATAGACAAACAGACAAAGATCTCCCCAAAAATAAGGCCAAGCGCTTATTTTGGGGGTCAGAAGAAAATAAGACACTTTTTTATTTTCAGGGACACACGGTAGGTAGGTAGATAGATATTTATGAAGATGATTAGATAGATAGATAGATAGATAGATAGATAGATAGATGGATGGATGGATGGATGGATGGATGGATGGATGGATGGATGGATGGATGGATGGATGGATGGATGGGATAGATAGATGGAGGATAGACATAAATAGATAGATGGATAGACAGACAGATACAGACAGACAGACAGATATAGACAGACAGAGAGACAGACAGATGATAAAGATGATTAGATAGACAAACAGACAAAGATCTCCCCAAAAATAAGGCCAAGCACTTATTTCGGGGGTCAGAAGAAAATAAGACCCTTATTTATTTTCAGGGAAACAGGGTAGGTAGATAGATAGATAATGATAAAGATGATTAGATAGGTAGATGGATGGATGGATGGATGGATGGATGGAGGATAGACATAAATGGACGGACGGACAAACAGACAGATAGGGAGATAGACAGATAGACAGACAAATGATAAAGATGATTAGATAGACAAACAGACAAAGATCTCCCCAAAAATAAGGCCAAGCGCTTATTTTGGGGGTCAGAAGAAAATAAGACACTTTTTTATTTTCAGGGACACACGGTAGGTAGGTAGATAGATATTTATGAAGATGATTAGATAGATAGATAGATAGATAGATGGATGGATGGATGGATGGATGGATGGAGGATAGACAAATAGATAGATGGATAGATAGATGATAGATAGATAGACAGAAAGACAGACAGATGATAAAGCTGATTAGATAGACAAACAGACAAAGATCTCCCCAAAAATAAGGCCAAGCGCTTATTTCGGGGCTCAAAAGAAAATAAGACCCTTTTTTATTTTCAGGGAAACATGGTAGGTAGATAGATAATGATAAAGATGATTAAATAGATAGATAGATAGATAGATAGATAGATGGATGGATGGATGGATGGATGGATGGATGGATGGATGGATGGATGGATGGATGGATGAGATAGATAGATAGATGGAGGATAGACATAAATAGATAGATGGATAGACAGACAGATACAGACAGACAGACAGATATAGACAGACAGAGAGACAGACAGATGATAAAGATGATTAGATAGACAAACAGACAAAGATCTCCCCAAAAATAAGGCCAAGCACTTATTTCGGGGGTCAGAAGAAAATAAGATCCTTTCTTATTTTCGGGGAAACATAATACGCTAAGCCCAAACCAAACAATTTGTTTCTTTCTCCCCCCACCCTTTTTTTGCATCTGGACTACTCTGTCAGGTTGTTGTGAAAGCACAAAAAGAAATGTGCCTTTGATTTCCTTGGGATTGGGGAGGGGGGAGGGAAATGGACCACAGGAGAAGTAATGAAGGTAAAACGTCACACCAATATACCTCTGCGTAGCCTTTCTGCATTTAAAAAAAAGAAAAGAAAAGCGGTGTACAAATCATATTTAAAAACTGGTTTTTAAAAAAACCTGTCTTGGCAATATACTAAGTTGTTTCCCCTCTCCTTCCTTGCTCCCAGACTCTTGGCATTTGTCAATCCAGCTTTTTCCCTTCTTCTTCTTTTTTTTTTTAAGCTGTGTTGGGTTGCACACAGTGTCACCTTCCTTCTCGGTGTGTGTGTGTGTGTGTGTGTGGTTTTTTTTTTTTTAATATGAATGTGAAATTAAGCGAAGCTGCCCTTTCCCCCCGACGTCCAGAATCCTCTGTTATTAAAAAGTAAAGCACTTTAATAATGAAAAACTTTTTTCCCCTTCCCGCCCCTCCTTCTCCCCGTGTTTTAACTGTTTAAAATTAATGAGAAGGGCATACCCGGTTGTCAAAGCATTATTGAAAGCGGGCAGCGAGGACCAAATAAACTCGAAAATTCCCCCCCGAGTGTTAAATAAACACAGCCTCAACACCTCTCCAAATCCCACTGATGGTTATTGTATACTTTTCTGTAACCGAGCTCGGAATAGACGCCAGCGCCAGGGAAGCAAGGAAAGATTTCAGGCTTCCAATAAAGGACTTAATTTAAAGACAGCCCAGCGCGAATTCCGGGAGAAAATTAAAGGGACCTCAAATTTAAGTGACAGGTGACTTGAGCTATGCCAAGTCTGTCTGGGGATTTAGTAATAATATGGCAATATATTACAAAGGACTTCTCACTACCCGCTTTCTCCTAGGCCCAGGCTCCCTATCTTTTAGGTTTCAAAATGAGATAGCGCTTCTTCCTTTCCCCAGGAAGAAAAGAGAGAGAGAGAGAATGAGAAAGAAAAAAAGGAAGGAAGGAATGAAAGAAAGGAGGGAGAGAGGGAAGAAAAAAGCAAGAAAGGAAGAAAAATGAAGGGAGAAAGGAAGGAAGGAAGGGAAAGAAAGAGAAAGAAAGAAAGAAAAAAGAAAGGAAGGAAAAAGAGAAAGGAGGGAGGGAAGGAGGGAAGAAAAAAGGAGGGAAGAAAAATGAAGGAAGGAATGAAAGAAAGGAGGGAAGAAAAAAGCAAGAAAGGAAGAAAAATGAAGGGAGAAAGAAGGAAGGAAGGAAGGGAAAGAGAAAGAAAGAAAGAAAGAAAAAAAGAAAAAAAGAAAAAGAAAGGAAGAGAAAAGAGGGAGGGAAAGAAGAAAGAAAAAAGGAAGAAAATGAAGGAAGGAAGGAATAAAAGAAAGGAGGGAGAGAGGGAAGAAAAAAGGAAGAAAAATGAAGGGAAAAAGAAGGAAGGAAGGAAGGAAGGGAAAGAGAAAGAAAGAAGAAAGAAAAAGAAAGAAAGGAAGGAAGGAAGAAGAGAAAGGAGGGAGGGAAGGAGGGAAGAAAAAAGGAAGGAAGGAAAGAATGGAAGGGAGAAAGGAAGGAAGGGAAAGATGAAAAGGAAGAAAAAAGAAAGGAAGAAAGAAGAGAAAGGAGGGAGGGAAGAAAAAAGGAAGAAAGGATGAAAAATGGAGAAAGACGAGGAAGGAAGGAGAGAAAGGAGGGAGGGAGGAAAGGAGGGAAGAAAAAAGAAGAAAGGATGAAAAATGAAGAGAGAAAGAAAGAGAAGGAAGAAAGAAAGAAAGAAAGAAAGAAAGAAAGAAAGAAAGAAAGAAAGAAAGAAAGAAAGGAGGGAGGGAGGGAGGGAGGAAATAAAAAGTCAATTGTCAAAATGCCATTGGGTATCTATTTTGAGCCCTTCTCCAGTCACAAATAAAACAAGGGAGCCTCCTGAAAACATTCTCAGGCCAAGACAAGAGATCCATCCATCTCCTTGTCCCACTTTCTGACCATTCCCTGCCGGCTTGGGACAAGGAGACTCAAAGGAAGACACCAGATTTGCTTAACAATGGCAGGATTCACTTAACGACGGGGATTCCCCCAATTACCTCCACTAGGCCAATAAGATCCCATAGATTAGTCCTCCTCCGAATTCCATCAGCCGGCCAATGTCGGCTGACAACTACCCGGAGGAGGGCCTTCTCGGTGGCTGCTCCGACCCTCTGGAACGAACTCCCCATGGAGATTCGAACCCTCACCACCCTCCAGGCCTTCCGCAAAGCCCTTAAAACCTGGCTGTCCCGACAGGCCTGGGGCTAAAGACTCCAACCCCACTCGAATAGTATGACTGCTGTGCTCTTTTTTTAACGATGTATTGTCTTCATGTTTGTAACTTGTTTGTCCTTCCCTCCCCCTGAATTGTGAGCCGCCCTGAGTCCCCTCAGGGAAAAGGGCGGCATACAAATAAAGTTAAAATCAAAAATCAAATCAATTCGCTCGACAACCGTGAGGGGGGAGGAAATCCATAAAATTGGGTGAAAACTCGCTAACTGGCCTTTTGTTCTGGCAAATTTGAAAAATAAATAAATAAATAAATGGGGAAATGGAAAGGAAATTAGGAGGGAATAACTGACCTTAGATCTCTCCGGGTTTCCTTTGAAACGGTCATCTTTCATTAAGCTTGACAAAATCTGCTCCATTTTCATCTCTGAAATGCTGGAATTTGGGGAGGAAGAAAGGACAATAATAAAACAACAGTTGAAACTATTGATCGCAATTCTCCCGATTCAAAATCGAAGCATTATGCAAAAGGTAAAGGTTCCCCTTGCACGTATGTGCTAGTCGTTCCCGACTCTAGGGGGCGATGCTCATCTCCATTTCAAAGCCGAAGAGCCAGCGCTGTCAGAAGACGTCTCCGTGGTCATGTGGCCAGCATGACTCAACGCCCGAAGGCGCACGGAACGCTGTTCCCTTCCCACCAAAGGTGGTTCCTGTTTTTCTACTTGCATTTTTTACCTGCTTTCGAACTGCTAGGTTGGCAGAAGCTGGGACAAGGAACGGGAGCTCACTCCATTATGCAGCGCTAGGGATTCGAACCGCCGACCTCTATTCTATTCTATTCTATATCATGTCACCCCTAATCCATCTTTTCATCAGACCAGACATACACAGTTCCAGCAACATCCTTCAAACAGTGATCTACCAGGAGAAACAACCCATCCTTGCCTCCTGTTTCCCAGCTGTTGGCAACAGATCAGATCAGCCCACTTTGTTCACACAGGATGGTGAAGAGTGCAGAGAAGAGCAACAGAGATGATTAGGGGACTGGAGGCTAAAACATATGAAGAACGGTTGCAGGAACTGGGTATGTCTAGTTTAACGAAAAGAAGGACTAGGGGAGATATGATAGCAGTGTTCCAATATCTCAGGGGCTGCCACATAGAAGAGGGAGTCAAGCTGTTCTCCAAAGCACCTGAGGGCAGGACAAGAAGCAATGGGTGGAAACTAATCCAGGAGAGAAGCAACTTAGAACTGAGGAGAAATTTCCTGACAGAACAATTAATCAGTGGAACAGAAATTGCCTCCAGAGGTTGTGAATGCCCCAACACTGGAAGTCTTTAAGAAGATGTTGGATAGCCATTTGTCTGAAACGGTATAGGGTTTCCTGCCTAGGCAGGGGGTTGGACTAGAAGACCTCCAAGGTCCCTTCCAATTCTGCTATTGTATTTGTATTGTATTGTAAGATCAGGGTGACCTGGCGGTGGGCATGAGCATATGCCACGAGACGATGTGGCCCTTGATGGGCATTCTCTCCCGATACAAGTCCTTGCAGAATAAAACTAGGGTGGAGCAAACCAACTGGCATTGTTTGGATGACAATGCTGTCACTTTGCAACTGTCTCGGTGTTTCATGCCACTTCTAAGTCTCCCTGAAAAGTAGGTAGGTAGGTAGGTAGGTAGGTAGGTAGATAGATATAATATATATATATATATATATAGATAGATAGATAGATAGATAGATAGATAGATAGATAGATAGATAGATAGATAGATAGAAGATAGAGATAGATAGATAAATAGATATAGATTAGAGATAGAGATAGAGATAGAGGTAGGTAGGTAGGTAGATAGCTAGAGAGAGATAAGATATACAGATAGAGATAGATAGATAAATAGATATAGATATAGATATATAGATTAGAGATAGATAGAGGTAGATAGATAGATAGATAGATAGATAGATAGATAGATAGATAGATAGATAGATAGATATAGATAGATATAAGATTTATAGAGATAGATAAATAGATATAGATATAGATTAGAGATAGAGATGTAGGTAGGTAGGTAGGTAGATAGATAGATATAGATTA
The DNA here is from genome assembly GCF_051295495.1 of Thamnophis sirtalis. Taxonomy (NCBI): domain Eukaryota; kingdom Metazoa; phylum Chordata; class Lepidosauria; order Squamata; family Natricidae; genus Thamnophis; species Thamnophis sirtalis. The sequence continues at coordinate 32,768,311 of NW_028261382.1, forward strand.
GAGATAAGAGATAGAGGGAGGGAGGTAGATAGGTAGGTAGATGAGAGAGAGAGAGAGAGAGAGAGAGAGAGAAAGAGAGAGAGAGAGAGATAAAAAGAGAGAGAGAAAGAGAGAGGGGGGGTGCGAAACATGCAGAAACACAGGCACACAAACTTCAGCGCCAGCATGTTTTGATATATTTTTTCCTCCTGCATTTCTCCTTTGCGAGCGCCACAGAAGAAATATCCATCACGTCCACCAAGGGACTGGCAAACGAACAAAAAAAAAAAAACAACAACCCCCAAACAGAACAAAAATGTAAAATAAAAAAAAATGTGGGGTATCAAAATATTAAATAAACACACAACCTTTTTCCTCCCCAAGGCAGTCTCCAAGGCTAGAATGATGGCAAATAAATAATTTGAGGAGAGTTGATGTCTAAATTAACCATGGACAGATGGCTAACAGTAGCAATAGCCCTTGTATACCCATCCACCGTGTTTTTACCGCCCTCTCTAAGCAGTTTACAGAGTCAGCCTCTTGCCCCCCAACTATCTGGGTGCTCGTTTTACCCTCCTCAGAAAGACGGGAGGCTGAGTCAACCTGGAGCCTGGGGAGATTTGAACTGCCGACAGTTGTAGGTCAGCAGAATTAGCCAGCAATACTGCATTTCTCTTTCATTTTCGGGTAATCCACAAAATCATGCAACCAAGCCAATAACAGGGCATTCTTGGGGGGGGGGGTGGATGGTAACCCGATATTAAACCGATCCATTTCCCAATAGATGGCTGTGAAGGTTGGACCCTTAGGAAGGCTGAGCGCCAAAGAATGGAGGCCTTTGAACTCTGGTGCTGGAGAAGACACCTGCGAGTCCCTTGGACTGCAAGGCCATCCAAACAGTCAGTCCTAGAGATCAACCCTGACTGCTCTTTAGAAGGTCAGATCCTGAAGAGGAAACTCAAAGACTTTGGCCACCTGATGAGAAGGAAGAAGGACTCCCTGGAGAAGAGCCTCATGCTGGGAACGATGGAGGGCAAAAAGAAGGGGACGGCAGAGAAGGAGGTGGCTGGATGGAGTCACCAAAGCAGTCGGCATGAGCTTCAATGGACTCCAGAGGGTGGGAGAGGACAGGAAGGCCTGGAGGAACATTGTCCATGGGGTCGCGATGGGTCGGACACGACTTCGCAACTAACTAACAGCAACATTTCCCAATTTAAAGTTGTCCAATATGGAGCTTGTCACGATTCAAAAACATAGTCTGAAAGAAGAACTGATCCCAAAGCATGTTCCTTCCTCTTCTCTTACCTTCCCCCCTTGCCTCTCCCCTTTAGAGTTTGTCCCCCTTTGCAACTTTCCCACTCACCACAAGCCCTTATGCGAAGTTTTTCAGGTCATCACAAAAGTCAAACACAAGAACATGTAAAGCAAATAAAAGTGACATAGAGAGAGAGGGGGGGAGGGAGGGGGGGAGGGAGAGGGAGAGAGGGAGGGAGGGAGAGAGAGGGAGAGAGGAAGAGAGGGAGAGGGAGGGAGAGAGGGAGGGAGGGAGGGAGGAAGAGGGAGGGAGGGAGAGAGGAAGAGGGAGGGAGGAAGAGGGAGGGAGGGAGAGAGGGAGAGAGAAAGAGAGAGGGAGAAAGAGAGAGGGAAAAAGAGAGAAAGAGAGAAAGAGAAAGAGAGAGAGAAAGAGAGAGGGAGAAAGAGAGAGAGGGAGAAAGAGAGAGAGAGAGAAAGAAAGAAAAAGAGAGAGAAAGAGAGAGAGAGAGAGAGAGAGAAAATGGCTCTTGAAAAGTGCTCAAAATTGCCACAGATATCTCTACTGGTTCCCACTTGTTAGTTCCACTCGGCCCATTAAAGAGACAGAAAAGAAAGAAAGTGATCAATGGTTTTTGGTTGTTGTTTTTTTAAAAAACCCAGACCGATCGGCTTTGCTCTCTGCGCACCAACCGGTGTGCCATGACCCACCAGCACATGGTGTTCTTTCTGCCTCGTTTGCCACACTGAATTTGTCAGGATAAATTTCCACGCGGCTCCATTTACGAACAGAAAGGGCAATTAGATTTGATGCCATGCCGTGCCCCAGGCGTGAAACTGTCTCTCCAGATCTGATCTGCAATCCATTATATCCATATATTCGCCGTCCCCCTGACTGCCTGTGTACATGCACACAGATATATAAAGCTAATTTCGCAGATGGCTCGCGCGCCTCTCAAAGGAAGGAAGGAAGGAAGGAAGGAAGGAAGGAAGGAAGGAAGGAAGGAAAAGGAAAGAAAAGAAAGAAGGAAGGAAGGCTGGAAGAGAGAGAGAGATACTGGATGGATGGATGGATGGATGGATGGGTAGACAGACAGACAGAGAAAGCAAGAGAGATACTGGATAAATAGATGATAGATACATAGACAGACAGAGCTACTGGATGGATGGATGGATGGATGATAGATAGATAGATAGATAGACAGACAGACAGTATCTCTGGATAGATAGATAGATGGATAGACAGACAGACAGACATACTGGATGGATGGATGATATATAGATAGAAAGATAGATAGAAAGATAGAAAGACAGGCAGACAGAATCTCTGGATGGATGGATGATAAATAGATAGACAGACAGACAGTATCTCTGGATGGATGGATAGACAGACATACTGGATGGATGGATGGATGGATAGATGATTGATAGATAGAGATAGATAGAAAGATAGATAGAAAGACAGACAGACAGAATCTCTGGATGGATGGATGATAAATAGATAGACAGACAGACAGACAGACAGTATTTCTGGATGGATGGATAGACAGACATACTGGATGGATGGATGGATGGATGGATGGATAGATGATTGATTGATTGATAGATAGAGATAGAGATAGATAGAAAGATAGACAGACAGACAGAATCTCTGGATGGATGACAGATAAATAGACAGACAGACAGTATCTCTGGATGGATGGATAGACAGACATACTGGATGGATGGATGATAGATGATAGATAGATGATAGATAGATAGATAGATAGATAGATAGATAGATAGATAGATAGATAGATAGATAGATAGATAGATAGATAGATGATAGACAGACAGACACAGACAGATAGTAAGTATCTCTGGGTGGATGGATGGATGGATGGATGGATGGATGGATGGATGGATGGATAGATAGATAGATAGATAGATAGATAGATAGATGGCATGAAATCTGGCTCAGTAATTTTGGGCCAATCACTAGGAGACAGTGAGTTCTAGTCAATCACCAGGTGATGGTAAGTTCTAGTCATGAAAGCCGGCTGAATGACTTTGGGTCAGTCCCCCTCTCTCACCCCATCCCACCTCACAGCTTCATTGTTGTGGAAAAAACAGAAGGAAGCAGGAACATTAAATATGTCAGCCCCCTTGAGTTATTTATAAACAATAATAAAAGTGTGATTATTTTTTTTAAATCAAATAAAGTCCCCACTCCCCAAAATATTAAACAAATTTCTTCTACGATCAAATAACATCATTGTTCTGCTTTAAGGTTGTCGTTTTTTAAAAAAAACTCTTAATATTCCAGGTTATTTTTACCTGTACATCTGCAATTTGCACGGAACAAAATTTAAGAGCATTTAAAAAAAAGATTACGCTGAAATTAGATTTATCCTGGAAAATGATAACAGCTCCTCCCCCCACCGCCCCCCCCAACCGACCAAACGAGATGCGTGGGGCTGCAGGTGTTATATTAGCTAAAGTTGGCCACGGATTTTGACGCTAGGTGGGGAGAAGGGAGAGGAGGCAGGAAGAGAGGAGGGGGGGGGAAGAGACGGTATTTGTGTGACTCACTTAATCTTGTAGGAAGCCAGGAAGCTGACATATTCGGCCTCCGAAGGTAAAAGGATGAGCAGGCTGTTTCCAGGGCTGCCAATCCGAGCTGTTCTCCCAATTCGGTGGACGTATTCAGCAAGCGAAGCGGCGGGATTATACTTCCCAGGAAAAAGGGAAAGAAAGAAAAAGAAAGAAAGGATGACATGTGAGCTAAGCGGGGGAATGAATCAGAGGGACCATGGGAGCGATTAATTAGAGCATCAGAGATCGTTTTCAAAAATAAACTCTTTAAACAGCCCTTTTTGGGGGGGGGGGAGGAATAAAATAAAGCCACATAGTGGCTCAGGGTCTAAGACACTGAGCTTGTCGATCAGAAAGGCCGGCAGTTTGGCAGTTCAAACCCCTAGCGCCGTGTAACGGAGGGAGCTCCCGTTACTCGTCCCAGCTTCTGCCAACCTAGCAGTTCGAAAGCACGTTAAAAAACGCAAGGAGAAAAATAGGAACCACCTTTGGTGGGAAGGAAACAGCGTTCCATGCGCCTTTGGCATTGAGTCATGCTGGCCACATGACCCCGGAGACGTCTTCGGACAGTGCTGGCTCTTCGGCTTTGAAACGGAGATGAGCACCGCCCCCTGGAGTCGGGGACGACTAGCACAGATGTGCGAGGGAAACCTTTAAACTTTAAAATAAAGGAGATGGAAAGAAATTGGGGATCGCAAGCTGTCTGCCACAGCCAAGGCCTATTGTAAAAATTGTCCGGATATGTGAAAACACACTTTGCATCCCACTGCAAACCATTCGTTTAGTGATGGTTCCGAGTTACAACGGCACCGAAAAAGGCGTCGTTAGGACTATTTTTTCACACTGGCAACCGTTGCAATATTCCCCAGGGTCACATGATTAATTTCCAAACACTCGGCAACTGGCATGTACTTATGAGAGTTCCTGTGTCCCCCAAAGCGCATGGGGTGGGATGGAGGTGTTTGCGTAATCCCCTTTTGCTGCCTTCTGACAGGCAAAGCATTGGGGAAGCCGGGTTCGTGTTCCTAACTTAACGACCGCAGTGATTCACTTAACAACCGCGGCAAGAAAGTTCGCAACACAGGACACTTAGCCACCGTCTCACTTAGAAATGGAAGTTTTGGGCTCAGTGGCGGTTTGTTAAAGTCAAAAAATTCCTGCAGTTTTCTTTTACATAACTTCGTTTCTACCTGTTTCATTCAGTTCAGTTCGGTTTATTGTAGGTTTCAAACGGAACAAGGAGTGCTGTTAAGTTACTTATTAATGATAATGATAAAGATGATTAGATATATTGATAGACAGAGAGATATAAGATGAGATAGATAGATAGATAGATAGATAGATAGATAGATAGATAGATAGATAGATATAGATAGATAGATAGATAATGATAAAGATATTTAGATATATATTGATAGACAGAGAGAGAGATGATAAAGATGAGACAGATAGATAATGATACATGATTAGATATATTGATAGATGATAAAGATGATATAGATAGAGGGAGAGAGACAGACAGATATGATAAAGATGATGGATAGACAGACAGAGATGTGATAAAGATGATAGATGGATGGATGGATGGATGGATAGATATCCTGTTACCCTGAAAATAAGAACTCCCTGGGTAATAAGCCCAATTGGGCTTCAGAGCGCATGCGCTAAAATAAGCCCTCCCTGAAAATATTGCAACACAGCAGCAGCCACAAGGTGACCACACTCGTCGCCTTCCGCACCTCCAAAATAATAAGACCACCCCGAAAATAAGGCCAATTATTTTGGGGATCAAAAGAAAATAAGACCCTGTCTTATTCTTGGGAAAACATGGTAGATATTTAACCTTCATTTTTCTTCTGGTTTCTGTTCAATTTTGCTATTGCAATTAAAACCCGTAAGAAAAAATAAATGTGTGAAATAAAATTGTTTAAAAAAATGGAAGAATCCACATGGCGACAAAAGAAGATCGCTTACCTGCACAATCCAGGTGACTTGGGGCAGATCTAACCCACGAGCAGCCACATCCTATTAAAAAAAAAAATCAGAAAGTTCTCAGTTGTTGGCTTAATAAAGTCAGGACTTTTCATTTGTATGATTCTCAAAGACATCGGTTTTAAACAGAGGGAGGGGGGAAGAGAGAGAAAGAGAGAGAGAGAAAGGAGAAGAGAAAGAGATAAAGAGAAAGGTGAAGAGAGAGTGAGGAGAGGGGGGAGAGAGAAAGGGGAAGAGAGAAAGAGAGGAAAAAGAAAGAGGAAGGAGTGAGAAGGAGGGGGAGAATGAGAGAGAGAAAGGAAAAGAGAGAGAGGGAAAGAGAGAGGGGAAGAGAGTGAGAAGGAGGGGGAGAGAGAAAGAGAGAAAGGAAAAGAGAAAGAGAATAAGAAGGAAAGAGAGGGAGAGAGAAAAAGAGAGAGAAAGGGGAAGAAAGAGAAAGGGGAAGAGAATGAGAGAGGGAGAGAGAAAGGGGAAGAGAGAGAGGGAAAGAGAGAGGAAAAGGAAAGGTGAAGAGAGAGTGAGAAGGAGGGGAAGAGAGAAAGAGAGAGAGAGAGAAAGGAAAAGAGAAAGAGAGAGAGAAAGAAAGGGAAAGAGAAAGAGAAAGGGGAAGAGAGTGAGGAGGGGGAGGGAGAAAGAGAGAAGGGAAAAGAGAAAGAGAGAGAAAGAGAGTGAGAAGGAAAGAGGGGGAGAGAGAAAAAGAGAGAAAAGGGAAGAGAGAAAGAGAGGGAAAGAGAAAGGGGAAGAGAGAGTGAGAAGGAGGAGGAGGAGAGAGAAAGAGGGAGGGGGGGCTAATCTGGGAATATATAGAGATTCAGGCATTTTAAGGAGCAAAAAGGTTTACATACTTCATTTTATTTTTGGGAATTAGTTGCACCCAAGTGTAGAAAAAGGCTCACGTTGTTGGTTCCATACACCCCCTTTAAGAGGGACGCTGGGTGGGACCCCTTACTTTGGGAGAGAGCCCCGGGGGTTGTGGGGGGGATCCCTCTTTTCAATGGGACTTGTACAAATTCCTGTACTAAATAATAAACCAAATAAACCAAAAGAAAATAACGTATTTTTCCTTTCTTCTCCTGCTTTTTCTTTCTTCCCGTTTCTCTCTTGCTTTCTTTCCTCCCTTCCACTTCTCTTTTCTCTTCTTCTTTTGCCTTCCTTACTTTCCTTCCTAATTCCCTTCCTTTTTCTTCTTCTTCCCCCTTTCCCCTTCCTTCCTCCCTTCTTTCCTTTCCTCCCTCCTTCTCCTTCCTTCCTTTTTCCCCTCATTCTCGCCTTCTTCTCCCTCCCTTCCTCTTCTTCTTTCCTTTCCTTCCTTCCCATTCTTATCTCCTTCCTTCCTTTCTCCCTCCTTCTTTCCCTCCCTCCAACTTCCTTCCTTTTCTTTTCCCTCCTCTCCCCCCCTTTTCTTTCCTTCCTCCCTCCGCATTCATATCTCCTTGCTTCATTTCTCCCTCCTTCCCCTTCCTTTTCCCCTCCTTCTCTCTTCTCCCTCCCTCCCCTTTCCTCCCTCCTTCCCCTTTCTTTTTCCCTCCTCTCTTCTCCTTTCCTTTCCTCCCTCCCTTCCTTTTCCCCTCCTCCTCTCCGTCCCTCCCTTCCTCCCTTCCTTTCCCCCTCTTTCTCTCCCTCTTCTCCCTCCCTCCCCTTCTTCCTTCCTTTTCCCCTCCTCCTCTCCCTCCTTCCTATCGTCTTTTTCTTTCCTTTCCTCCCTCCCCATTCCTATCTCCTTCCCTCCCTCCCTCCCCTTCTCCCTCCCACTCTAACAGCCCTCCTCCACTTCATTATCTCCACTCCTTGCTTCAGTTCCCTTCCTCTCTGCCAAAACGAAGGGCGGGGGGGGGGGAGATGATTGGATTTGACCACGAGATTCATCTTATTAGGTGCCAGGATGCCAAGGTACTCGCTTCCAATTCGGGGAGTGGGGGGGGGGGGGAGGCTTTACTCCAGCCCGCAGCGCCTGGCACAACTGGCCGCCTGCTCCCCGTCCGCTTCGCGAAACCCTCGCCCTGCCAAAACGGGTTATTAGTTTAAGCAGATCAAGGCACACCACCATGCAAAGGGATAATGAGTATGCAAATATATTAGCACTCATTATAGTGTTTCCACCACATTGGCTGTTGGTTTGTTTTTTACACTCGGTTGGTGCAATTAAGGGCAGCTGCCTCCCGACACCGTCGTTGTCGAGTTGTGCATTTCAGCGACAACCACACCCCTTCTCCCCCCCAGCACATTGCAGAGTTTTACGGGTAGTCCTCGATCTGCAACGATTTCGCTTAGCGACCGGCTGACATTACGGGGCACTGAAAAGCGTGACCCACGACCATTTTTCCACGCTAACGACCGCCGCATGACCCCCGGGGATTCGCATTCAGACGCTCGGGCAACTTGACTCGCATTTAGGACGAGCGCAGCGAACTATTTATTAATTTGCATCCGGTCTTTTAATTAATTTTTATAAATAAGGGGAGGAATATAGCAAATGCTTCCTCTGCCCCCTATTTTCCCCACAACAACCCTGCGAGGTGGACTGAGATGAGAGAGAGAGAGGGAGTCCCCCAAAGTCACCTAGTTGGCTTTCACGCCTAAGACCAGACTAGAACTCCCAGTCTTCTGTTGAGTGGCCCAAAGTCACCTAGTTGGCTTTCATGCCTAAGGCAGGACTAGATCTCCCAGTCTCCTGGTGAGTGGCCCAAAGTCACCTAGTTGACTTTCATGCCTAAGGCAGGACTAGAACTCCCAGTCTCCTGGTGAGTGGCCCAAAGTCACCTAGTCTAAGGCAGGACTAGAACTCCCAGTCTCCTGGTGAGTGGCCCAAAGTCACCTAGTTGACTTTCATGTCTAAGACCGGACTAGAACTCCCAGTCTCCTGGTGAGTGGCCCAAAGTCACCTAGTCTAAGGCAGGACTAGAACTCCCAGTCTCCTGGTGAGTGGCCCAAAGTCACCTAGTTGACTTTCATGCCTAAGACCGGACTAGAACTCCCAGTCTCCTGGTGAGTGGCCCAAAGTCACCTAGTTGACTTTCATGCCTAAGGCAGGACTAGAACTCCCAGTCTCCTGGTGAGTGGCCCAAAGTCACCTAGTTGATGTTCATGCCTAAGACCGGACTAGAACTCCCAGTCTCCTGGTGAGTGGCCCAAAGTCACCTAGTCTAAGGCAGGACTAGAACTCCCAGTCTCCTGGTGAGTGGCCCAAAGTCACCTAGTTGACTTTCATGCCTAAGACCGGACTAGAACTCCCAGTCTCCTGGTGAGTGGCCCAAAGTCACCTAGTTGGCTTTCATGCCTAAGACCGGACTAGAACTCCCAGTCTCCTGGTGAGTGGCCCAAAGTCACCTAGTTGACTTTCATGCCTAAGGCAGGACTAGAACTCCCAGTCTCCTGGTGAGTGGCCCAAAGTCACCTAGTCTAAGGCAGGACTAGAACTCCCAGTCTCCTGGTGAGTGGCCCAAAGTCACCTAGTTGACTTTCATGTCTAAGACCGGACTAGAACTCCCAGTCTCCTGGTGAGTGGCCCAAAGTCACCTAGTTGGCTTTCATGCCTAAGGCAGGACTAGATCTCCCAGTCTCCTGGTGAGTGGCCCAAAGTCACCTAGTTGACGTTCATGCCTAAGACCGGACTAGAACTCCCAGTCTCCTGGTGAGTGGCCCAAAGTCACCTAGTCTAAGGCAGGACTAGAACTCCCAGTCTCCTGGTGAGTGGCCCAAAGTCACCTAGTTGACTTTCATGCCTAAGACCGGACTAGAACTCCCAGTCTCCTGGTGAGTGGCCCAAAGTCACCTAGTTGGCTTTCATGCCTAAGACCGGACTAGAACTCCCAGTCTCCTGGTGAGTGGCCCAAAGTCACCTAGTTGGCTTTCATGCCTAAGGCAGGACTAGATCTCCCAGTCTCCTGGTGAGTGGCCCAAAGTCACCTAGTTGACTTTCATGCCTAAGACCGGACTAGAACTCCCAGTCTCCTGGTGAGTGGCCCAAAGTCACCTAGTCTAAGGCAGGACTAGAACTCCCAGTCTCCTGGTGAGTGGCCCAAAGTCACCTAGTTGACTTTCATGCCTAAGACCGGACTAGAACTCCCAGTCTCCTGGTGAGTGGCCCAAAGTCACCTAGTCTAAGGCAGGACTAGAACTCCCAGTCTCCTGGTGAGTGGCCCAAAGTCACCTAGTTGACTTTCATGCCTAAGACCGGACTAGAACTCCCAGTCTCCTGGTGAGTGGCCCAAAGTCACCTAGTTGACTTTCATGCCTAAGACCGGACTAGAACTCCCAGTCTCCTGGTGAGTGGCCCAAAGTCACCTAGTTGGCTTTCATACCTAAGACCAGACTAGAACTCCCAGTCTCCTGGTGAGTGGCCCAAAGTCACCTAGTTGGCTTTCATGCCTAAGACTGGACTAGACCTCCCCCCCAAAAATTCTGATATTTATAGCAAGCCAAGACTGAGGCTTCATTCTACTGGCGTATAACTGTGGCTCTTTCCATGCTTCGTTGTTGTTGTTAGTTGTGAAGTCATGTCTGACCCATCGCGACCCCATGGACAACGTTCTTCCGGGCCTTCCTGTCCCCTACCATCTTCTGGAGTTCATTTAAGTTCATGCCAATAGCTTCAGTGATTCCATCCATCCATCTCATTCTCTGCCGTCCCCTTCTTCTTCTTTTGCCCTCCATCGTTCCCAGCATGACGCTCTTCTCCAGTGAATCCTTCCTTCCTTCTCATCAGGTGGTTAAAGTCTTTGAGTTTCCTCTTCAGGATTTGGCCTTCTAAAGAGCAGTCAGGGTTGATCTCTCTAGGACTGACCAGTTGGATGGCCTTGCAGTCCAAGGGACTCAATGCAGGAGTCTTCTCCAGCACCAGAGTTCAAAGGCCTCCATTCTTTGGCACTCAGCCTTCCTTATGGCCCAACCTTCACAGCCATCCTTTGCAACTGGGAAAACCCTCGCCCAGAAGTTGCTAAACAAGTACACTAATTTGATATATGAAATGGATAAACTAATTAAAATATAGAAGCCACCACTGCAGGGGATCCAAAGAAGATGCATCTACTAAGAGTTGGACTGCAACTCCCATTGACCTGTGGACAGGGAGAGATTGGAAATGTAGTCCAAGATGCTTCGTAAGCTCCCAATGCGGGACGAGGGTCACCGTCGCCTTCTAGGAGAACAGAAGGCAGCCTCAATCTGATTGGGCGACTCCATGGCGAGACAGTCTGCTGATTGGCTAAAGAGGAGGTATAAAGACCTCCTCTTCCAGCCTCGCCTGGGAAGGAGACCTCCTGATTGGCTGAGCCCTGATAGCAATGCTCTCTTGGATCGATCTCAGGGCCGTTGAGAACGCTTTTTGGGGCAAGTTGGCAGGACATCCTAGGCACTTTAAAAACGAAAGAAGCTCCACAAATTTGATCCAGGCCTCCATGCACCTAAATCTTGGGTGCCAAAACAAGGCATTGGCCAGGGCTGTGTCTTCTAAACCAGCCCGGGCATGGCAGCTTTTGACAACTGGCTGCCGACGTGAAGCTCCCAGGCCCAGATGGAAGGGCCTTCGTCCCTGTGCCAGCTTGTCAGTCGGACTCTGATGATTCATTTCTCTGCCCCAAAAGAGCACCTTAGCAAAACGGGAGGAGGAGGAGGAGGTGGAGGGGAGAAAGAGTGCAGCGGAAGAGTCCGAACTGCCCCCCCTCTTCCCCCCTCCGTGTCTCTTCCCCCTGCCTGCCAAGAGTCATTAAGGCCCGAGTGTGGAAAGCCGTCAGCGGGGAGGACGCCCCCGCCAGTTCGGGCGACAGATTGGGGCTGCGTCATCGGCGGAAGGGAAGGGGAGAGCGCCAAGCTGTCAGGAAGGGAGGGAAAACGGCCGCCTGTGCCCGCCAGAAAACTGGCAAGACGCGTTAGCATGATGGAGTCAACGGGCAGAGGGAAGGAACAGACGCGCCTTCAAAGGGGGATGCCCAGCACTGAAGGGCAACAGGAGCAGCAGCTCCTTAGAAAGGGCGAAGCTAAACTTGGTAGAAGGCAGGGCAAGCAGGCAGAGGGAGGGGTAGGTAGGTAGGTAAATAGAGAGGTAAGTACATAGACAGCGGTAGGTAAGTAGTTAGAAAAATAGTCAAGAGAGGTAGGTGGGTAGGTAGATAAATAGAAGTAGGTAGATATAGAGAGAGGTAGGCAGGAGGGAGGTGAGGAGGGGGCGGGCAGGCAGAAAGGCAGACAGACAGAGAGGAAGGTAGGTAGGTAGACAGAGAAATAGACACATAGACACATAGACAGACAGACAGATAGATGATGGATAGAGAAGACATTGATGGATGGATGATAAAAATAGATGGATGGATGGAAGATTGATGGATGGAAGATTGATGGATGATAGATAGATAATAAATAGCTAGCTAGCTAGCTAGCTAGGTAGGTTGGTAGGTAGATGATAGATAGATAGATAGATAGATAGATAGATAGATAGATAGATAGATAGATAGATAGATAGATAGACAGACAGACAGACAGACAGAGAGAGAATATAGAATAACAGTGTCAGAAGGGACCTTGGAGGTCTTCTAGTCCAACCCCCTGCTTAGGCAGGAAACCCTATACTTAGATAGATAGATGGATAGATGGATGGATGGATGGAAGATTGATGGATGATAGATAATAAATAGCTAGCTAGCTAGCTAGCCAGCTAGATGATAGACAGACAGACAGACAGACAGAAAATATAGAATAACAGTCAGAAGGGACCTTGGAGGTCTTCTAGTCCAACCCCCTGCTTAGGCAGGAAACCCTATACCTAGATAGATAGATGGATAGATAGATAGATGGATGGATGGATAGATGGATGGAAGATTGATGGATGATAGATAATAAATAGCTAACTAGCTAGCTAGCTAGGTAGGTAGGTAGGTAGGTAGGCAGGTAAGTAGAAGATAGATAGATGATAGATAGATAGATAGATAGATAGATAGATAGATAGATAGATAGATAGATAGACAAACAAACAGACAGACAGACAGAGAATATAGAATAACAGAGTCAGAAGGGATCTTGGAGGTCTTCTAGTCCAACCCCCTGCTTAGGCAGGAAACTCTATACCTAGATAAATAGATGGATGGATGGGTGGATGATAGACAGACAGACAGACAGACAGACACACACACACACACTTTAAAATACATTGCTCAGTTTTGCTTAGCATTCCTCAACCTTAACCCAGGTTAATCATGATCCTCCTCCCTTCTCCTTAAGTTTGAAGATGTCATCGTCTGAATTAATTCGCTATCTTTCCCTGGCTAAGTTGGGCACTGAATCCGTGATTATTTTTTGTCAACTCACCGTGCAGAGCAAGACTCCAGTCTTCGATTGCAGAAAAGCCTGGAAGACGGCCGATCTATCCTGCAAGAAAAGGAGAAAACACGAAATGTGTCGCTGGATCGGGCAAGTATAACTAATTCCTTAAGAAGATTTTTTTTAAAAAAGACGATTGCCAAGGTGCCCAACCGTTTTAATCTTCAGCCGATTTTCTAACAGCCAACAAACAGAAGATTTTGTGCAAGGATGCAAGCACTTTTTAAAACTGCTGGTTTTAACTGAATTTAATTATAAATTTCAGGAGCAAAGGTGTACTTTTGGCTTATGTTGCAGTAAAGGAAGCATGTAGGAAATGAACAAACGAACGAATTCAACCTTGAATTATATTTTTTTAGGGGGTCTGGCAGAGCCGACGTCCTCTGGATAGTATTTCTTGGAAGATTATGAAAAAAAACAGAAAGAATTCATTTTGGAAAAGCAGCCACCTTTTGAAGTACCATATTTTTGGAGTATAAGACGCACCTAGCTTTTGGGGAGGAAAACAAGAAAAAAAAAATCTGCCTCTGACTCCCAGCAATTTGCCTCCTTGCAGCAAATAGCCAACAGCCCGTTTCAGCTTCAGCACAGCCTGATTAGCACAAGCAGCTGATTGTCGATGGATCAGCCTCCCTACCATGAACTGTTTTGGGCTGCAGGGATTGCCATAGTCTATTGCCGCCTCTGTGTGCACCCTTTTTGGCCTTCACACAGCTTGTTTTCGGCCTCCAACTGCTCATTTGGGGTGTGTGTGTCAGAATGGACAGAAAACAAGGTATGCAGAGGCCAAAAATGGGATACAGAGGCCAAAAATAGGACACGCAGAGGCGACAATAGTCAATGGCAATCCCTACAGCCTGAAACAGCTGATTGTCTGGAGGCCAATCCAACCAACAATCAGGTACTTATTGAAGCTGTGCTGAAGCTGAAACAGGCTGTTTGCTGTTTGCTGCAAGAAGGCAAATTGCTGGGAGGCAGAGGCCAAAGGGTGGGGGCTGGCGGGTGGGCAGGTCTCCATTCGGTGTATAAGACGCACCCAAATTTTCAGCCTCTTTTAGGGGGGGAAGGTGCATCTTATACTCTGAAAAATATGGTAATAAGTTAGGATTTCAAAAAGAGAGTGAGAAAGAAAAGGAGAGCTGGCCTAGATTGAAGGTTGTCTTAACTATAGGTCGTCCTTGACTTACGAACGCAATAGAGCCCAAAATTTTGGTTTCTAAGCAAGACAGCTGCCAAGTGAGTTTTGAACCCATTTTATGACTTTTCTTGCTGTGGTTGTTAAGTGAATAAACCGCAGTTGTTAAGTTAGTTCCCACTGACTTTGTTTAGGTCGCAAAAAAAGTGATCACGTGACCCCAGGACAGTCCAATCATCATAAATATGAGTCACCTGCCAATCATTCTAATTCTGAACATGTGACCACAGGGGGATGGTGCAACAGTGGTGTGAAAAATGTTCATAAATCACTTTCCCCAGGGCTGTTGTAACTACTTTTTTTATTTTTGGAAGCTTCCAAAGGAGGGAAAAAAAACCCAATGCACAAATTTCAACGATGCTCCATACAAATTGAAGGACGTGGTGGCTCAGCAGCTAAGACACTGAGCTTGCCGATCAGAAAGGTCAGCAGTTCGGTGGTTCGAATCCCTAGCGCCGCGTTAACAGAGTGAGCTCCCATAACTTGTCCCAGCTTCTGCCAACCTAGCAGTTCGAAAGCAGGTAAAAAACGCAAGTAGAAAAATTGGAACCACCTTTGGTGGGAAGGGAACAGTGTTCCGTGAGCCTTCGGCGTTGAGTCATGCCGGCCACATGACCACGGAGACGTCTTCGGACAGTGCTGGCTCTTCTGCTTTGAAAAGGAAATGAGCACCACCCCCTAGAGTCGAGAACAACTAGCACACAGATTCGAGGGGAACCTTTACCTTATATATGAATTGTGGAAAAGATTTCTCACTAGATGTTAAAAAAAGGGGGGGGGAGTTTATAGGAAAGACCCGAACTCACCTCTTGTTTCATGTCACCATGCAAACGTGCAAACGTCAAAGGAGAAAGAGAGCCTGGTGCAAATCCTGATCCTTCTTCCCCAGACTCCTCGCACAATACTTTTCGGAAGAGGACGTAATGAAACTCCACTTGCTCGCGACTCGAGAAGAAGACAATCATCTTGTGGCGTTTTTCCAACTGGAGAGAGAACAAAATCTGAGATCAATGTGGGCGATATGGAGAGTTAATGTAGGCAAAGGGGGGGGTGGAGAACTTGGATGGGGGCGGAGTCAAAAGAGGCGCCAGCCTAGAATCTGTACATAGACGCAAGCAAACGAAATCCAATCTGCCTTGAATTCCATTGACCCTTATCTAACTCTTAGCGGGTGCTAACCCTTGGTTGAGAACATTCCTACGCAAAGACAGTTTAATTGGACCTTCCCGAGTGCATCAATGTGGTCTGAACATTTTGGAGTTAAAACATGTTAGGAAATACATGGGAAAATCCCATTGGGGAAAATTCCACTTAGGGTTAGGATTAGCTCTCCATGAATTTGCAGAGCGAAATGGGGATTCGGAGCCTGTCAGTATGGTTAGGAGGGGGCATGCCTTCCGAGGCGGCCTTATGTACATTTCCTGGCAAAATACATGGGGAAATCCCATTCGCGAAAACTCCACATGTTTTGGGTATCTACTGATACCCAAATTCAATAAACAAAGAAACAGATAACACATTTCCATCAAAGTCATTTTTCTTACTCTTGGTAGAGAGTGCGTCGTTCTGGGTAAAGAATCCAGCTTTCTGGTCATCTGGCTTTTCTTACAACTATCATATTTTTCAGAGTGTAAAACACACTCCCCCCCCCAAAAAAAAGAGGGTGAAAATTTGTTTGCGTCGAATATAGCCCCGCCCACCCGCCAGCCCCCACCCTTTGGCCTCTGCCTCCCAGCAATTTGCCTCATTGCAGCAAACAGCAAACTGTTTCAGTTTCAGCACAGCCTGATTAGCACAAGCAGCTGATTGTTGGTTGGATCGGCCTCCTGACAATCAGCTGTTTCAGGCTGCAGGGATTGCCATCTCCGCACACCCCCTTTTCAGCCTCTGCATCCCATTTTTGGCCTTATTCACCCCATTTCGGCCCATTCCGATCCCCGCTGCCTAGAACGGGAGGAAAAAGGGTGCAGAGATGCCAAAAATGGAGCGCATGGAGGCAGCAATAAGCTATGGCAAGTCCTGCAGCCTGAAACAGCTGATCAGCAGGAAGCCAATCCAACTGACAATCAGCTGCTTGTGCTGTTCAGGCTGTGCTGAAGTTGAAACTGAAACAGGCTGTTTGTTGCGAGGAGGCAAATTGCTGGGATGCAGAGGCAGATATTCTTTCTTGTTTTCCTCCCCAAAAGCTAGGGGCGTCTTATACTTCTGAGTGTCTTATGCGCCAAAAAATACGGTACTTCAAATCTCTTACCTTGAATTTTCCAAAAATGAAAGCCGCCAAGGTCACTAGTCTTAGCTTGCTCGGGACCATTACCACGTTCTGACGGAGTTTTTCTGGCACAGCAAAACTGCCCTGCTCTTCCTCCTTGGCAGGAAGAATGCCAGCATCTTCCCGGAGGCAGTCTTTTTCCCGAGATATATTTGAACCCGGGGCCTCTGACGCCACTGTAATGCAGGCGGGGTCTTGCAAGCTGATATGGGCTAACCGTGAGACTCCTGTGGCCAATCGGCAGGTGAAGAAGAAGAAATATGTAACAAACAGACCTGGCAAATTGATAGCTTTGATCGAAAGGGGAGGGGGGAGACAATTACTTTTGTGTCTAATTGGAAACCACTTCTGGACTTTGTGCCTGAGGTGGGAAAAGAATGAAACTAGGGGAGACATGATAGCAGTGTTCCATATCTATCCATCATCTATCTATCTATCTATCTATCATCTATCTATCTATCTATCTATCTATCTATCTATCTATCTATCTATCTATCTATCTATCTATCTTATGAAAAGAAGGACTAGGGGAGACATGATAGCAGTCTTCCAATATCTCAGGGGTTGCCACAAAGAAGAGGGAGTCAAGCTATTCTCCAAAGAACCTGAGGACAAGAAGCAATGGGTGGAAACTAAACAAGGAGAGAAGGAAGTTACATCTAAGGAAAAAACTTCCTGACAGTGAGGACAGTTAATCAGTGGAACACCTTGCCTCCAGAAGTTGTGAATGTCCCAACACTGGAAGTCTTTAAGAAGATGTTAGACAGCCATTTGTCTGAAACGATATAGGGTTTCCTACCTAGGCAGGGGGTTGGACTAGCAGACCTCCAAGGTCCCTTCCAACTCTGCTATTGTATTGAAACTTTGATTGTGGGGTTTCCCGATGGATAGGTTTGTTGTTATAAAAACGGCTAGTTTAGAAGTTTATGTAAAAGACAGAAGTTGAGGTTTGAGGCTATTATCTTATTCTACAGCACCAGGGAGGGAGTTGGAAATCAATGCCTTTATCTTTCTTTTTTCCCTTTGCCCCACACTTTCCCTCTCCCCTTTTTCCTCCCGAATTTGCCTACTGTTTCCTTTTGTATATACACAAACACGCATAAATATGTCGATAGGAAAAAACCCATGAATATGCAACAAGCGATTGCACTCAAAACATCGTCCTTCACTGCTCCCTGACAACCCCCTGCTAATTCTAATACAGTCCTCGACTTACAAACCATTTGTTTTGTGTCCTTTCCAAGTTATAAGGGCCCTGAAAATAGCTACCAATGACTGTTTTTCACACTTATGACCGTTGCAGCAGTTCAAAATTCAGAGGCTGGACAACTGTCTCATATTTATGACGGTCGCAGTGTCAGGTCACATGATCCCCTTTTGCGACCTTCTGTTCTGACATAGACTTCCTTAAAAAGCATGAAGCATAGTCTGGGTCCCGGCTAAACCCCTTTTATTTACACGACAGGTGGATTCCTTTCCTTCACAGTCCACAAGGCTCAGCGAAAAGTCTTTCAGAGGAATGTTTATCCACACGAACCTTATCTCGCTTGGAGAGCTGCCAGATAATTAGTTTCCAAACGCAGGGCAAGGCAACGATTGGCACAGAACTTTCCACTTTAAATGATCGATTGAACAAATTGCAAAAGCCCATTTCCCCATTTGCTCCTCTTTTATTTCCTATAGGAGGGGCCAATCACCTCCAAGGTGTGGCTTTACTCCCAAGTCGACCCTGCTTTCTTAGCTGTTCTTGTCTTCTGGCAGCTCTGCGCATGCGTACACTGGGAACAGGCTCCAGCTGTTCCTCTGCCTCACTGCTGTCTAGCTCCCTCTCTGCCTCCAACGCAGAGCCCTCATCAGAGCCTTCCCCAGACTCCAGGATTGGCCCATCTTCCTCCCCAAACTCCTCACTGTCCGAATCGGCTGCCAGCTCTGCTGGATGCCGGCGGGCCACAACAAGCAGGGGGTTGGACTAGAAGACCTCCAACGTCCCTCCCATCTCTGGTTATTCCACTAGGATTACACTCACCTTCAGAAAGTGTGGCTGACAAAAGAACGTTTTGCCGTTTCGGGCTGGCTGCGTTGACAGCATTCAATATGGCGGCCACAGCCTTTTCAAAGCCCAGGTCCAATATTCTGGGAGAAACAAAGGAGAGAAATGGGAAGCCAGTCAAAAGAAACACCTTATACCAACCGCAACAAGTAAAGATTGGTAGGTGGGAATTTAGAATTAGGCAATTTAATTGTATTTTTTTAATTGAAAATTAAAAAAAAAACTTTTACAAATGTTTACTTCCCTCCCCCTCCCCTCCCCTCCCCTCCCCACCCAAACCCCACCCCTCCCAACCTTCCCTCTCCTGACTTCCCAGCACCAATACAGGCTTTAAATCTTTAACAAAAATAATGTAAAGTAAACTTAAAAGTAAAAAATTAATATCCTCTATCATTTGAGCTTTAACTCCTCTTTGCTAGGCTAACTCTAAACAGATTGTGTCATTCCTTGTTGCCTCAGTCATAAGCTATCTGGAATTTCTTAGTCCCATATTTATTTTGAGTATAGTCAATCCATCTTCTCCACTCCAGTTTATATCTCTCGTTTGAGTGGTCCTTGAGATATGCTGATATTTTAGCCATCTCTGCTAAGTTTGTAACTTTTAATGTCCATTCTTGAATAGTAGGCAAATCTTCCTTCTTCCAGGATTGCGCCACCAGCAGTCTTGCTGCGGTTATTAAATGCAAAATCAGGTTAGTCTCTATAACTGTACAATCAGTAGTTATACCTAACAAAAATAACTGAGGGGTAAACTTTATCCTTTTTTAAGAACATTTTGCATAATCCACCATATTTTTATCCAAAATGCTTTAACCTTTTTGCAAGTCCACCATATATGAAAATATATAGCATCAGCACAATCACATCTCCAGCATTTAGGTTGTAAATTCGGATACATAGAGGCCAGTTTTTTAGGATCTAAATGCCATCTATAAAACATCTTATAAAAGTTTTCTCTCAAATTTTGGGCTTGTATAAATTTTACATTTCTTACCTAAATCTTTTCCCATGTATCCAACATTACTGGTTCTTCAAAGTTTTGTGCCCATTTTATCATGCAGTCTTTAACTAATTCTGTTTCCAAATCCATTTCTATTAATACATTATATAGTCTCTTTATATGCATTGGACTCTGATCTCTAATTTGTTTTAATAAATTATCCTCGTCTTGCATAAAACTGATTTTTTGATCTTTTTTCCATCTGGCCTGTAACTGCCCATACTGAAACCCAATTTAATTGTATTAATAACATTAATAATGTGTTAAAGTATTTTGTGAAATTAGAATAGTAAGGATAAGGAATTATGGGGAGATATATGCCCGGAATTGATCAACATTGTTAATACTTGGCGTTATTATCAACCCAACACATTTGGAACATTGAAGCTATGGTGGAATAATGAGTAATTTTAAAAAAAATATTAAATGATATTACTTAGCAGGGGATAATAAATATAGGGCAAAAAGAAATGTTATTTATGTTTAAATGAACTATTGGAAAAATGATAAAGGGTTACGGGAAGAGACCAATATTGTTAAAGTTGGAAGATCTGAAGTACACATACTTAGTTGTATTACTATTATTTATGTGGTTTAAAAAAAAATATTTAACTCAGTCAATGTACTGTCCATAAAATATGTGTGTTTATATTGGAAAAAATAAAAATAAAAAATTTATTTTTAAAAAAGAGAGAAACACCTTACACCCACTGTGTTTATGGAATACGACGAACAATTTTGGAAGGGAAAAAAAAGATTTTTGGAGACTTGATTTGCCCATGTTTTCATTCACTTAATTTTCCTTTCAGTTAAAACAAATAATGGAAAATCATGAAATGAAAAACTCTCAATGTTTAGTACTCTAAAGCTTACTAAATTTGCTTCCTCTCTTATTTCCTTTTATTACTACAGAGAGACAGACGGAGAGGTATAACATGTGTATACCCACTTGCAAGCACATAGAAAGTTCAGGTAGTCCTCGACTTATAACCATTCGTTCACAGTTACGACAGCGGTGAAAAATGTGACCGGCCTCGCACTTGATGGTTGCAGAGAGGAAGTCCCACCTCTCTCCCTTGAGCGGATCTTTCTACCAACTATTCAGGATCTTCCTACCTGTCAGCTTCATCCAGAATCAGCCACCGGATGCAACGGAAGTGAATGCACTGGGTAGATTTGATGTGGTCCACCAGCCGCCCAGGAGTTGCCACAAGGATATTTATTCCTTTGCGTAATCTGAAGGAAGGGAGGAGAATGGGAGGGAGGAAGAAGATTAAAAGGGAAGGAAAGAACCAAAGAAGATAAAAGGAGGAGGAGGAGAAAGGAATGAGAAGGAAGGAAGGAAGGAGGGAGAAGATTAAAAAGGAAGGAAAGAACAACAGAAGATAAAAGGGAGGGAGGGAGGAGACAGGAATGAGAAGGAAGGAAGGAAAGAAGGGAGGGAGGAAAGAGAGGGAGAGGGAGGGAAGGAAGGAGATGGGAATGAGAAGCAGGGAAAGAAGGAAGGAGGGAGGAAGAAGATTAAAAGGGAAGGAAAGAACAAAAGAAGATAAAAGGGGAAGGAGGGAGGAGACATGAATGAGGAGGAAGGAAAGAAGGGAGGGAGGAAAGAGAGGCAGAGGGAAGGAGATGGGAATGAGAATCAGGGAAGGAAGGAAGGAGGGAGGAAGAAGATTAAAAGGGAAGGAAAGTACAAAAGAAGATAAAGGGGGAAGGGAGGGAGGGAAGAGATTGGCATGGGATGGATGCATAGATGAATGAATGAATGGAGGGAAGGCAACAGGAATGAGAAGGGATGGAGGGAGGGAGGAAGGAAGGAGATAGAATGGGAGGGAGAGAAGGAGAAAGGAAGAAGATTAAAAGGGAAGGAAAGGACAAAAGAAGATAAAAGGGGAAGAATGGACGGAGGAGACAGGAGTGAAAAGGAAGGAAGGGAAGAAGGGCGGGAGGGAGGAGAGGTGGAAGGAAGGAGATGGGAATATAAAGCAGGGAAGGAGGGAGGAAGAAGATTAAAAAAGAAGGAAAGTACAAAAGAAGATAAAAGGAAAAGGAAGGGAGGAGATTGGAATGGGATGAATGGAGGGATGGAGGGAAGGCAACAGGAATGAGAAGGGAAGGAAGAAAGAAAGAAAAAGGAAAGAAAGAAAGAAAGAAAGAAAGGGAGAGGGAGGGAGGGAGGGAGGGAAGAAAAGGAGGGAGAAGAGAGAAAGGAGGTTTTATTTTTCAAAAAAACTAGGGAGGGCCCTCTCCGCTTGAGATGCTTCCCCCAGCCCTTACCTGGCTTTTTCTGATTTCTTCTTCTCTCCCCCCATCAAGACTCCAGGGACAATCCAGTTAAAGGGCTAAAAAGTACAGGAAATGGAGAGAGTGAAACTTTAGAATTGGGGAGGGGGGGATTACCATATTTTCCAGACTATAAAACGCACTGGAGTATAAGACGCACCAAGATTTTGAAGAGGTAAATTAAAAAAAAAAAGCTTTTGTACTCTGCATGCCTCGTTTTTCATTTGAGAAGACCTACAAAGTGCTCCTGGGGGCTGGGGGGGGGGGGGAATGGGCAAAAAGCGGCCCATTTTTCGCTAAAACTGGCCCATTTTTTGCAAAAAAAAAGGGGGGGACAGGCATAGGCTTTGGGAGGCTTGTAGAGTGCTCCTGGGGGCTGGGAGGGGCCCATTTCCACTTGTTTTTGCCCTCCCCAGCCCCCAGGAGCACTTTGCAGGCCTCTCAAACCCTCTGCGTGTCCATTTTTGCGAAGGGGGCGGGGTTTTGAGGGAGAAAGAAATGCTGTATTCAGTGTATAAGACGCACCCAGATTTTCACCCTCTTTTTGGGGGTAGGGAAAGGTGCGTATCATACTCTGAAAAATATGATAAGCCTGTTTAGTAACCGTTGTTGTTGTTGTTGTTTTGTTTTCTCTGGCAGAAACATCTGGCCAGGGCCCAAATCCAAGAGGGCCGCCATTTTGTGAGGCTTCCTCCACATTCCGACCGGGCTCAAAATGGCACCTCATAATGCCCTTAAGACTTCCAACGGAGAGGAAGACCAAGGAAATGATCAATCTTTACCTAAACAGGGTTTTTTTTTGTTTTGTTTTTAAAGATACAAATTCTTTCCTCAAGCTCAAGACCCATCTTGTGTGTTCCAGGGGCGGGGAGGGGGAAGAAAAAAAGATCTCTTAAATAAAACCCTTTTGATTTCGACAGAAACAATAAAAATGACATGAATTTCGTCTTCTTCTTCCATCTCTTTTTTCAATCCATGCTTACCTTTAAGAGCTTCTGGAGGGTTTCAAAACTCTGTAGAACGAGCTAGAAAGAAGAAGAAAGTTAGGATTTTACTCACACCCCTCGCACCATTTATTACACCGCCTTTAAGGATTTGTCCCCTAAAAATCACCTTTTGCCACAACCCTAGCTATCTGGTTTTTTTTAAAAAAAACATTCCTTGTCATAAATTGTTTCAGCTCTTACCCTCACGGTTTCCCTAAACAAATAATTCCCTCAACACTGTCAAACTATGTCCTAAGGTTGCACTACTATTAGTCTTCTCATGATTCCATTCCATTCAAAATTTCTATTCTATTCCATTCCATTTTCTTTTTCCATTCCATTCCATATTTTCTATTCTACTCTATTCTATTGATTCCATTCCATTCCTAATTTCTATTCCATTCCATTCCTTATTCTATTCTATTCATTTCTCCATTCTACTATTATATCCTATTCATTCTCCATTCTATTCCATTCTTCCTCCATTCTATTCTTATTCTATTCCATTCCATCCTATTGATTCCATTCCTAATTTCTATTCTATTCCATTCCATTTTCTTTTTCCATTCCATTCCATATTTTCTATTCTATTCTATTCTATTAATTCCATTCCTAATTTCTATTCTATTCCATTCCTTATTCTATTCTATTCATTTCTCCATTTTACTATTCTATTCATTCTCCATTCTATTCCATTCATTCTTCCATTCTATTCTATTCATTCCTCCATTCTATTCTATTCCATTCCATCCTATTGATTCCATTCTTAATTTCTATTCTATTCCATTCCATTTTCTTTTTCCATTCCATTCCATTCCATTCCATTTCTATTCTATTCTATTCTATTCTATTGATTCCATTCCATTCCATTCCTAATTTCTATTCTATTCCATTCCATTCTATTTTCTTTTTCTATTCCATTTCATATTTTCTATTCCATTCTAGTCTATATTCTAGTCTATTCAACTACCAATCAGGTTGACTTTGAGTAGCGATTCTACTCTGAAATATTCAAAGGCGCTGCTGGACGTTAAATGAGCAAATCAAAATCGAAATTAATTTAGGAAGGTGGGTAAATAAACTCACCTCTCTGGTCGGAACCAGGATAAGGGCATAGGGTCCATCACTGCGCTAAAAGAAAGCAGCAGGGAGACAGGGTGGCAAATATTTAGGCGCCAACAGAAGAGAATATTTATAGCTCAGGGTTGAACTGTGGGGTCCTTGGTGCTCTCGGTGATTTTCTTGAGGGCATTTCATGACCAGACTAGGTAACGTCATGAGTGCTAGGGAGTGTGGTTTGCTCCGTTTATTATACACAGTCGCTCAAAGCTTGGATGTTTTTCTTGCAGACGTTTCATGACCCAACTCGGTAACATCCTCAGTGTTAGGGAGTGTGGCTTGCTCCCTGTTTATATACAGTAGCTCTGTGCTCGGTTGTTTTCAGGTAGACGTTTCATTGCCCAAAAAGATTGGATCATCAACGCTACTACAGTGCTATCTAGCCCTGATATTACCTAGTTGAGTAAGCTTTGCAAGGAAGCTACCAATCTCAGAGAGCACTAAGAACCCCACAATCCTCCTCCCACTCCCTGTAGGCCCCGCTCCCTTCCAGCATGATGATGTTACCTAGTGGGGTAAAGAAACGTCTGCAAGAAAACAAGAGAGTACCAAGGACACTACAGGATATGTAGATTCAAAAACAGGAAATATAAATGAATACACACGCATAGACACACACCTTGGTCTCTTTAGTATTTTTCCTGCAATGGAAGTCGATGCTTACCTTGATTTTGGGCTCCAGTTTTTGCAAGGATTGTACGAGGGGGATGCTATACGCAAGTGTCTTTCCTTGAAGAGAGTAACGAGAAAGGGAGGGAGGAAGGAGATGGGAATGAGAATCAGGGGAGGGAGATAGGAAAGGAAGAAGGAAGGAAGGAGATGGGAATAAGAATTCAGGGAGGGAGGGAGGGAGGGAAGAAGGAAGGAAGGAGATGGGAATAAGAATTCAGGGAGGGAGGGAGGGAGGGAGGGAAGAAGGAAGGAAATGTGAATGAGAATCAGGGAAGGGAGGGAAGGAAGGAGGAAATGAGATGGAAATGAGATTTGAGGGAGGGAAGGATGGATGGATGGAAGGAAGGAAGGAAATATGAATGAGAATCAGGGGAGGGAGGGAAGGAAGGAGGAAATGAGATGGGAATGAGATTCGAGGGAGGGAAGGAGGGAGGGAGAGAGGGAGAGAGGGAGGGAGGATGGATGGATGGATGGAAGGAAGGAAATATGAATGAGAATCAGGGGAGGGAAGGAAGGAAGGAGGAAAGGAGATGGGAATGAGATTCGAGGGAGGGAGGGAGGGAGGGAGAGAGGGAGGAAGGGAGGATGGATGGATGGAAGGAAGGAAGGAAATATGAATGAGAATCAGGGGAGGGAGGGAAGGAAGGAGGAAATGAGATGGGAATGAGATTCGAGGGAGGGAGGGAGGGAGGGAGGAAGGAAGGAAATATGAATGAGAATCAGGGGAGGGAAGGAAGGAAGGAGGAAAGGAGATGGGAATGAGATTCGAGGGAGGGAGGGAGGGAGGGAGGGAGAGAGGGAGGGAGGATGGATGGATGGAAGGAAGGAAGGAAATATGAATGAGAATCAGGGGAGGGAGGGAAGGAAGGAGGAAATGAGATGGGAATGAGATTCGAGGGAGGGAGGGAGGGAGGGAGGGAGGGAGGGAGGGAGGGAGGGAGGGAGAGAGGGAGGAAGGGAGGATGGATGGATGGAAGGAAGGAAGGAAATATGAATGAGAATCAGGGGAGGGAGGGAAGGAAGGAGGAAATGAGATGGGAATGAGATTCGAGGGAGGGAGGGAGGGAGGGAGGAAGGAAATATGAATGAGAATCAGGGGAGGGAAGGAAGGAAGGAGGAAATGAGATGGGAATGAGATTCGAGGGAGGGAGGGAGGGAAGGAAGGTTGGTTGGTTGATTAGAAAAAAAAATTCTGACAAAAAACAATAATTTCTGACAAAAGTAATTCGTCAGCAGAATTTTGCAGATCTTTAATGCCTCCATTTCATCTCTTAAGAAACCCCCAAAACAGGCTCAGTCCCACGTACTGGTGGAGACCCTCTGAAGCCCAGGAGGGCGTCTCCAACCCCCAGGATGCACCGTCTCCATCCTATACAGCCCTGCGTTGTGAGTCGCTCTCCAACGGGAGCAGTTCAATCCTCACCTGAGCCCGTCTGGGATCTGATCCGAGCGTCCCTCCCTTGCAGCAACGTGGGAATGGTCTCCTTCTGAACGCTGGGTGGGTTGAGAGACAAAACGAGACCGTCCAAATAAAGTGAAGAATTGTAAAGCAAGAAGGGAAACGAGGCAACTCTTTCCCACCAATGAGCCCCGTTCGTCCTGCCCTTGGAGCCTGTGACATTTCCACTGTGTGGTTTTTCAACCTTACTCATTGCTGGCGATGCTTTTTAATCTGGATGGCTTTTTTGAGTTTTTGTGCAGATGGTCAAACACAGAGACGCAGTACGCAATTTGGTAACTGAAATGGCTTTGATTGATTCTGTTACGTCTTTCTGTGTAGATGCGATTTATTTGATCCTTGGGTGAGCGCGTATATACAAAACCAGACACGCATAAAATAGATTTATTGGAGAATATATATTGTATATACTGTATACAGTATATATAAAATAGACTAATAGAGTTGAAAGGGATCTTGAAGGTCTTCTAGTCCAACCCCCTGCTTAGGCAGGAAACCCTACACCACTTCAGACAAATGGCTATCTAACATCTTCTTAAAGACTCTCAGTGTTGGAGCATTCACCACTTCTGGAGGCAACTTCTGTTCCACTGATTAATTGTCCTCACTGTCAGGAAGTTTTTCCTTAGATCTAACTTCCTTCTCTCCTTGTTTAGTTTCCACCCATTGCTTCTTGTCCTGCCTTCAGGTGCTTTGGAGAATAGCTTGACTCCCTCTTCTTTGTGACAACCCCTGAGATATTGGAAGACTGCTATCATGTCACCCCTAGTTCTTATTTTCATAAGAGATAGATAGATAGATAGATAGATAGATAGATAGATAGATAGATATAGATATAGACAGACAGACATATATATATAGATAGATAGATAGATAGATAGATAGATAGATATAGATAGATAGATATACATATAGATATATAGAGATAGATAGATATAGATAGATAGATATAGATAAATAGATAAATATATAGATAGATAGATAGATAGATAGATATAGATATAGACAGACAGACATATATAGATAGATAGATAGATAGATAGATAGATAGATAGATATAGATAGATATAGATAGATAGATATACATATAGATATATAGAGATATATAGATATAGATACTTAGATAGATATAGATATATAGATAAATATATAAATATATAAATATATATATATATATATAGATAGATAGATAGATAGATAGATAGATAGATAGATAGATAGATAGATAGATAGATAGATAGATAGATAGTGTATGTGTCTCTGTGTGTGTGTTTGTATATAGAGTTATGCGCCCGCACACAGACACACGGGGTGGGGAGGAGGGAAAGAGACTGACTTTGTTTCATTCTGGTGTGTGCAGTTTCAGGGTTGACTATGTATATATGCCCTAAAATACCTATATACCTAAAATGGCTTTAACTGAGTCTGGTATCTCTATGTATACAGGTATTTGTTTGTTAGAATATATTTCTTGCATTCATATGCCCCAAACTATCATACATCCTTTTACCTGGTCATGCTTGATAGTTTCAAAGAAGAGGTTATTGTTGAAGTCTGATAACAGAAAAAAATTTTAAGGGTTAGTGTGAGAGTTGTATTATGACCACAGTTATATTAGGCAGAGCCCTCACCTGAGCTTTCCTCAGGGCTGACCCATGTTCCTCCCCAACCTCCTCGCTGTCTGAGTCCGCTGGCCGCCGGCGGCCCACAACACACCTGCCCAAAAGGAAAGAACTTACCAAGTGAGGATGAAGATCCAGTTGATCAAAGGAATCTGAGGTGAAAATCTCCTCTTGAACTTGTTTCACGGCAGTTCTAGGTAAAGGAGCAAATCAACCAAGGCACCAATCAAAAACAAAATTGTCTCAGTCAAAGATTAACCCAGAACTTCAAATCGTGACACCACCATACAGTTTCAGAAGCAAAATCCAAAACGGCAGTTACGGAAACACAGCAGCAGATAAATAATACAGTTTGCAATTCATTTTTTTCTATGAGTTAGTGAAGAGAAGTTTACAGACCTCTGTATGTCAGGGATTTCTGGATTGTTTTTAAAGAGGCTGGAAGTCTTCACAAAGGGTCTCTTGTTGAAGTCGTCTTCTCTGGTTTCAGACGAAAGCTTTTCCGGAGATGATCCTGGGGGCCCAGTTCCTTTGTTGTGACGTTTGGTTTTTTTCCATGGCTTTTTGGCCTGAGGCACCGGAGAAGCACGCTGCTTTTTTACAGGACTGGCTTCTTGTGCACCTTCTAATGTTCTTTTCATGGCCTGAGAGCAGAAAAGAAAAAGATGAAGGAAATACATTCACAGAAAGATGGGTTTGTACACTAAGTAGTAATTACTGGGAAATCATGGATCTGGAGGTTAATTCAACTGATGAATGTCTACCCTATCGAAAAGAACGATTGGGGGTGGGTGGGTGGGATAGGATAGCTGTGTTCCAGTACTTGAGGGGCTGTCACTGGGGGAAAAAAGTTGCAATGGTTTTCCCAGTTGCGATGTACGGTTGTGAAAGTTGGACCATAAGGTGTGGAGATGTTTGCCTTTCTCAATGGCTGGCAAACCACGTTGAGAATGCAAATATCAACACAATGATCCTTCCTTAATAAATGTGAAGCCTGAGGAATGCAACTCAGCACCATAATCATTGACCTGATCCTTCCTTAACAAATATGAGACAACATCTGGCACGTAGGCGCATTCCATCGCTCGCAACAACATCTTGCGAGAGACCGCCTACTGCCAATCACCTCCACTCGACCTATTAGATCCCATAGATTAGGCCTCCTCCGAGTCCCATCTGCCGGTCAATGTCGACTGGCAACCACGTGGAGGAGAGCCTTCTCTGTGGCAGCTCCGACCCTATGGAACGATCTCCCCGTGGAGATTCGCACCCTCACCACCCTCCAGACCTTCCGCACCCTCACCACCCTCCAGACCTTCCGCACAGCCCTCAAAATCTGGCTATCCCGTCAGGCCTGGGGCTAAAGACTGTAACCCACCCGAATGGTATGAATGTTGTGTTTTTAATGATGTACTGTCCTACGTGTTAAATGTTTGTTCCCCCCCCCCTTTTTCGAGTTGTAAGCTGCCCTGAGTCCCCCCAGGGAAAAGGGCGGCATATAAATAAACTTCTCAAATCTCAAATCTCAAATCTGGTTGCCTATTAACTTACTCAAACATAGCTTGGATTTTTGTCTAGCTAATCCAATCAGCACAAGTGAACTTTGATCAATTAGTTTCTGCCAGTTTCTGCCACGGAGACTGTTTGTGACAATAAAAGGAGAGCTCTCACAAGCTGTTGAGGGGGTGCCTTCACAACCTTCTTCCTGCCTGTGTGTCTTTTCTTCATCACCACAACAATAAGGAAGGCTGAGCGCTAAAGAATCAGAATAGAACTGGAAGGGACCATGGAGGTCTTCTAGTCCAACCCCCCCTGCTCAAGCAGGGGACCTCATACCGTTTCAAACAAGGGGCCTGTCCAGATGTCCAGTTGCAATGCATCCCTTCTCTATAAGCCGTTTTCAGAATCGGAATAGAGCTGGAAGGGACCTTGGAGGTCATCTAGCCCAGCCCCCTGCTCAAGCAGGAGACCCTATACCATTCCAGGCAAGTGAATGTCCAGTCTCTTCTTAAAAACCTCCAGTGATGGAGCCCCCACGACTTCTGAAGGCTCTTCCTTCGCCCCCCCCCCCCCGGCCAGTTCCAATGAGCCTACCTTTTTCCCTCGGCCCCATTGTGGGTTGGGGGGTCTCTGTCCTGCAGGGGGGCGGCGGTGGGGCCTGGGCAGAGGCGACGTGCTGATATTAATAAGCAACCCTTCGTCTGAAGCCATGCTAGCTAGGCGAATCCAGCTCCGGGTAGACAATTCCTGCACGGGGAGGTTCGATTTCCAAGTTTGCCAAGAGGCTTCCAACGGGAAAGCGGCCGCAGCAAAGCCAGGAATGGACGCAAAGCCAGGAATGAATGCAACTGAAAAATATTTTTTTTAAAAAATAAAAATAATAATAACATTAATAATCTCTGATTTGCAAACTTGCAGTCAGTCCATGCCTGCAATCACGTGGGAATATCTCCCGGGAAAGGACCCCCCTTGTATAGGTGGCTAGTGGATTGCCTTACTAAAATAAACTCAAATCAACCCACTTTGAATGAGGTGGAAAGGGGAAGGAAGGAGTCCCATCCTTTCCCCCCACCCCAGTTTCCCCCAATTCCCCCCTCTGGTGCTCCCTTTTGTTCTCTCCCAGCAACATCAGGGGTGCTTTCTGCAACAGGAGTCTGATGGGGTTTGAAAATTAGAGGTGCACTCTCTATCTCTGAGGAATTTTTTTTAAGATGGGACCGGACAGTGATCTGTCTGGAATGGTGTAGGGTCTCCAGCTTGGACTGGAAGACCTCCAAGGACCCTCCCAACGCTTGTTTTCCGTTAAACACAGCAGAGAGTTGCTTTTCATACAGGCAGTGGGATAGACACACTTCAGGACTTTTTCCCCCCCGCCTCTCCCGTGGGGGTCCTTTCTCGAGGGGGGTCGCGCGTGACGCACGCGCGCTGGTAGCCGGCGGCAAGATGGCGGCGGCCGCTGCGGAAGAGCAGAGCCCGGGGGACGGGACGGCCGCGTCCCCATCGCCATCGCCGTCGCCGTCCGACGGGGCCGAAGAGCCGGGGAAAGAGGACGAGGCGTCGGCGTCGGAGGGCAGGGCAGGCCCCAGCAGGAGCCGGCATGCCGGGTTCCGGCTGACGGCGGTGCGGCGCGATCCGGCGGTGCGGCTGCAGTACAGCGTGAGCGGCTCGGAGCCCCTGGCCTGGTCCGAGGACCACCGGCTGTCGGTCAGCACCGCCCGCAGCGTGGCCGTCCTGGAGCAGTTGAGCGACTTCCGGGGCGGCGGCGGCGGCGGCGATCTCGTCATCCATCGCACGGCGGTGCCGGCCCCCAACGACGCCTGTCAGCTGAAGGTTGGGACCCCCCGGGGAATTCCCCGCCACTGGGTGGAGGGATGGCCTAGGTGGGCTTTTCTTCCTTTTGCTCCTCCTTTTCTTCATCCTTTCTTCCTTTTTCTTTCCTCTTTTTCTTCTCCTTCTCTTCCTCCTTTTCTTCCTTTCCTTCTCTTCTTCTCTTCTCTTCCACTTCTCTTCCTCCTTTTCTTCCTCCTCTTTTCTTTTTCTTTCCTTTTTCCTTTTTCTTCCTCCTCCTCCTCTTTTTCTTTTCTTCTCCTTTTCCTTTTTCTTTTCTTTCCTCTCCTCCTCTCCTCTTTTTCTTCTCTCCTTCTCTTCCACCTTTTCTTTTCTTTCCTTCTCTTCTTCCCTTTCTTCCTTTTTCTTTCCTCTTCTCTTTTTCTTCTCTCCTCCTTCTCTTCCTCCTTTTCTTCTTACTTCCTTTCCATCTCTTCTCCTCCTTTCTCTTCTACTTCTCTTCCTCCTCTTCTCCTTCCTTCCTTTCCATCTCTTCCTCCTCCCTTTCTACTTCCTTTCTTTCCTTGGTTGGGTTATTGTTTCCTTCTTGATTGCTGGCCTAGTGTTAATCTTGGTGTTTATCTCTGTCCATCTGAGTGTTGGCTCCTGGTGATGGAGTGGTTTGGTCTTTTTGTTTCCTTTTGGTCTTTTTAACTGTAACTTTTGAATGGTGTGTTTATGGATGGCTGATTCATCTGATTGCCAGGCTTCCAGGAATTCTCTCGTCGGTTTGGGTTTGATTTAGAATAAGGGTATCCAACTTTTCGGACCTCAGGGACCACTAAATTCATAATTAAATCCTGCGGATCACGAATACGAATTTTTAAAAAAGATAAATAGTATGTAGTGCACTATAAAAAGCGCGAGTAATTTTCCTCGCAGACCACCAAAGTTTTCTCACAGAACACCAGTGGTCCACGAACCATCAGTTGTTGACCACTGATTTAGGATGCTTATGGTTTCTGAATTCCAACTGTGGTTAAGCTTGTGCGCCACATGTTATAAATAAATTAGTACTTGGATGTCGTTGTCTTTTTAGTGTTTCAGATTCCTTGGCTGTGGCTCGCTTCACCGTGTACTGCAATCAATACTTAGCAAGTCACATGCTGGGTGGGCGTGGGGGGAAGCTTTTATCATTGTGAACGCATCGTGAAACCTGTCCTCCCTCTCTTACAGGTCGGCAACAGAAAGGAAGCCGCTGAATGCAAGCACAACTTTGCGAATTCCCACGATCCAATCGTCAGCCAGACATTCACCTTAGACAGAGTCTTCAACCCCGAAGGGAAGTCGCTGTCCTCGATGCAAGGCTTCAGATACTGCAGCTGGTCTCCGCTGGGTTGCGATGCCAACGGACGGTGCCTCTTAGCCACCTTGACCATGGACAATAGGCTGACTATCCACGCCAACCTGAACAGGCTTCAGTGGGTGCAGTTAGTCGACTTGACCGAACTCTACGGAGAGTGCCTGTACGAAAACAGCTACAAACTTTGCAAGACACAGGAGCCCTCGCAAGAAGACATGGGGGACTTCGCTGAATTCCAGAGGAGGCACAGCATGCAGACTCCGGTTTGCATGGAGTGGTCCGGCATTTGCACCGTCCAGCAGGTGAAGCAGAACAACGAGTGCCGGGACGTCAGCAGCGTCCTTTTGGCCGTCATCTTTGAGAACGGGAACATTGCCGTGTGGCAGTGCCAGCTTCCGTTCCTCGGCAAGGAGTCCATCTCGTCTTGTAACACCATCGAGTCGGGCATCTCTTCCCCCAGCGTCTTGGCCTGGTGGGAATACGAGCATAACAACAGGAAGATGAGCGGGCTGATCGTGGGCAGCGCTTTTGGCCCGATGAAGATCCTCCCGGTCAACCTCAAAGCGGTCAAAGGCTACTTCACCTTGAGACAGCCGGTGGTCTTGTGGCAGGAAGTGGACCACTTGCCCGTCCAGAATATCAAGAATATCCCTCTCTATCACCCCTACCAGAAATGTAGCTGCAGCTTAGTGGTGGCGGCGAGGGGCTGCTACCTCTTTTGGTGCCTCCTCTTGATATCCAAAGCGGGCTTGAACGTCCACAACTCCCACGTGACCGGCCTCCACTCTTTGCCCATCGTCTCCATGACCGCCGACAAGCGGAACGGCACCGTCTACACCTGCTCCGTGGATGGGAAGGTCAGGCAGCTGATTCCCATCTTCACCAACATCGCCCTCCGGTTCGAGCACCAGCTGATCCAGCTGTCGGACGTGCTGGGCTCCGTCCGCAGCCACGGCATCGCCGTCAGCCCCTGCGGCGCCTACCTGGCCGTCATCACCACCAAGGGCATGGCCAACGGGCTCCACCCCACCGCCAAAACCTACCAGGTGCAGTTCGTCACCCTGAAGACGTGCGAGGAAGCCGCCACCCAGTTGCTGGAATCGTCCATCCAGAACCTTTACCGGCAGGTCGACCTGACCGATCTGGTGCGTTGGAAGATCATGAAGGAGAAGCAGATCCCGCGCTTTCTGCAGGAAGCCCTGGATGAGAAGATCGAGCGTTTGGGCTCCCCGTACTTCTGGCGCTTCAAGCTCTTCCTCCTGCGGATTTTGTTGCAGTCGCTGCAGACGCCTCCTTCGGAGGCCCTGTGGAGGCCCACGCACGAGGACGCCAAGGTCTTCATAGCCGATTCCTCTGAGACAGGCGGCGGCGAGGAGCAGCCTTCAGAACAGGACAGGCAGGGCCCAGCGAGTGAGGCCCACAAAGACCAGGACTCTCAGCCGGCCCCCTCGACTGGTGGGGCCCAGGAGCAGCCGATGGGAGAGAAGATGCTGGAGATCCAGGCCCAGATGGATGAGGTCGAAATGCATCTGACGCGAGAACATATGAAGCAGGTGTTGGGCGAGGTCTACCTCCATACGTGGATTACAGAGAACACCAGCATTCCCACCAGGGGCGTCTGCGATTTCTTGACCTCCGATAAAAACCACGAGGACAGGACAGCGCGGGTGAGGGGCACCTTGAAGATACTTGGGGTGTACAAATATCCTGACTGGCTCGTGGTTTTCCATAAGCTGTAATGGCTTTAGAGTCATAAAATGGGGCAAAACATACAATTGGCAGCTGTCTTGTTTAGCAGTGGAAATTTTGGGCTCAGTTGCAGTCCATTATTCCAGGATATTGTTAGGGATGCAGTGGCGCAGGGGCTAAGATGCTGAGCTTCTCGATCAGAAAGGTCGGCAGTTGGGCGGTTCGAATCCCTAGCGCCGCATAACGGAGGGAGCTCCCGTGACTTGTCCCAGCTTCTGCCAACATAGCAGTTCGAAAGCACGTTTAAAAAAATGCAAGTAGAAAAACAGGCACCACCTTTGGTGGGGAGGGAACAGCGTTCCGTGCGCCTCCGGCATTGAGTCATGCCGGCCACATGACCACGGACAACGCTGGCTCTTCGGCTTTGAAACAGAGATGAGCACTGCCCCCTAGAATCGGGAACCACTAGCACATATGCGCGAGGGGGACCTTTAGCTTAATTCAAGGATTGCCTGCACCTGTGGGAGTTTCCCTCCCCCCCATTTCCTTCTTATCAGCTTAAATTCCATTTTAAGCAGATTTTGGGGTGGGTGGAGGAGGAAAGATATTCCAGCTCTTTATAAACCCTCCTGCTACTGTCTTTCCTGTTCTCCCCAGGTGCTGATCGGGCATATTTTAAAGAAAATGAACAAGCAGACTTTCCCGGAACGCTGCAGTTTCTGTGACGAGATCCTTCCCTTTACAGATCCCAAGCAGGCCGTTTGCTCCAATGGACACATTTGGCTCAGGTACTTTAAATGTTCCCTGGGGCATTTCTTCCACTCCCCATCCCTTCGAACTTACTTAACGATGTCTTAAAGAAGAGGCTCAGCTAAGCTGGACTTTCTTGGTGGTTATTGTTATTATTTTCCCTTTGAAAATGTTTCACTTCTCCAAGAAACTTGATTCCATCCCTCTGTTGATGCAGCCTGGAACTGTGTTGGCTTTTTTGGCAGCTGCTGCCCACGGCTGGCTCCTATTTAAATGGTTGTCCACTAGGACTCCAAGATCCCTCTCACAATTGCTACTATTGAGCCAGGTACCACCTATACTGTACCTGTGCATTTGGTTTTTCTTGCCTAAATGTAGAACCTGACTCTTTTCACCCTTGAATTTCATTTTGTTAGATAGCGCCCAATGTTCAGGTTTGTCAAGATCCTTCTGTATCTTAAGCCTATCTTCTGGAGTCTTGGCTATTCCTGCCAGCTTGGTGTCATCTGCAAATTTGATGAGTTCCCCATTTATTCCCTCATCCAAATCATTGATGAAGATGTTGAAGTGTTCTGGGCCTATATGGTGTTTGTTTATGTAGTTTAGCCACATGATATGAACCCAGGCCTAAAAATATTATTTTTTTGCCATGGATGTTGCTAAGGGATATGACAGTTTGTTTGCTTGTTTGTTTATTTATTTGTCAATCATGTACAATGTAACAAGTATAGGTGTAAAGATAAACATGAACAAAGGAAGTAAATACAGATAAATGGGGGCAGTAGGACAGGGACGGAAAGCACGCTGGGGCGCTTATGCACGCCCCCTTTACGGACCTCTTAAGAATGGGGTGAAGTCCACAGTTAGACAGTGAAGCTGGGAGGTTTTGAGGCTGTAACAACGGAGTCGGGTGGAGCATTCCAGGCATTTTCACCTGGAAATCCAGAACACACATCTCAACCTGGATTAGATTTTGTTTTCCCCATTGCTCAGCTACTGGGGCAAACCCACTCGTTTTGATTAGTGTCCAATTCAATGTATTGGCACATGTTAGCAAACAGGTGAACAAGTTTAAGCTCGGTTGTGTGAACTGAGCCCATTGTCATTACTACTTCTCCCTCTCTCTCTCTCCCCTCCCCCCCAATAATTCTTTCGCTTCAGGTGCTATTTAACCTATCGGGCCTGTCAGAGTTTAGTTTACAGGAGATGTTTGCTCCAGGATAGCATCGCTCGCCATTCCACTTCAGAAGGTGAGTTTTCTTTTTCATTATTATTATTATTTAAATGCAAATAATACAAACATACATATACATCTAAATACAAGGAAGGAAGGGAGGGAGGGAGGGAGGGAGGGAGGGAGGAAGGAAGGAAGGAAGGAAGGATAGATTACAGTGCACCTCTACCCTCTGGAGACCCTGTTTCCCCCCCTCCCCTTATATTTCTTCTATAACAACTAAAGAATGTATAATATATTCCATGTAGCTTTCCAAAGATCGTTATTTTTAACTTTCTGTTTACTGCAGAAGCACACAATCGCTGAAATCTTAATACCTGGTGCATCTCACGTATCTTTTTCCCCCCCTCCCCCTTTGTTTCGTCCTTCACCCACCTCTGTTCTTATTTTTAGATCCTGAATGGATCAAGAGATTACTGCAGGGGCCCTGCATTTTCTGCGACTCGCCCGTTTTCTAGGGAATGACTCAAGGCGACGACTTTGGAGCAGTACTCTCTAGTGGCCAAAGCAATCACCCCGGGTTGGATCTACACGAAAGCTCGCTCCGACTTGAAGACTCTGCAAATTTAAACTAGAGAAACTGTAAAACGCAAAGGTCTTTCCTTAAATCCCATCACCACTGTTGTTTGAGATGCTTCTGGACTCTTCACATTCAAGGTTGCCCTTTGGTGGGTTTTTTTGACCATTAAGTTCTGGAATCAAGGATCGTCTTGTTCCACCAAGAGATGCCATGATCGGAGCAATGCTACCAGCGTCCAACCGAGTAGGTTCTTCTTGACGGCCAGAGTGCAACATGGACTCTGTTACTTCCCTTCGTTCGGGCCTAACGAACCACTTACTGAAACTGGAGAGAGTTAAATTATTACAGATAAAATGAATGGGTTTTTGAACTGTTTCACAGGGGAGGAAGACCTTGCATGCCCGTAGTCATCAAAGAAAGATGAGCAAACTTGTGCGAGGCCTCCTTCGAAAAACTTCCAGGCAGCTAAATAGCCCTCCCAACTGTTATTTTAAAGGAGCCAATTGCGTGTGATTGTAATGTTTTTTTAAGCAGCAGCGTTTCGACTTTTGATTTCCTCGGCTGTGGTCCGTCATTCTTCCACCGTCGCTTCTCAAAACGGTCCTTTGTTAATTGCGGTTTATCGCGCCGTGCATTCGTGAGAATACAAAGACACGCGCACACCCATGCTTAGGAAATTCTCACCAGCACAGGCCTGTTGCAAGCTTTGGATCTGAGCAATTCCCGTTTTTGTGTGTGTGTGTGTTTGTTTGTTTTAATTGAAAAAAAAAGGAAGAAAGAAAATGTTCGCACGGTTCCTGACGCTAGTTGAGAGTTGTTGTCTTTTTGGTCTGTTGCTTGAAAAGCAAAGGCAGAAAATTAAAATCTGTTGTGAAGAACACCCAAATCAAAAGCAGTGTTAAAAAAAATCCCTTCAAGATGATGCTTGACTATAAGTGTGTGTGTGTGTGTGTGTGTGTGTTTCTGTGTGGGTGGGTGGCTGTGTAACATTTTGAAAATGTGTTTAGTCTACTGTCACAGCCACTGTGACATGAAGCTGTTGGTAAATAAAGCAGCACACAACTTTTGCCGGTGTGCGTGCGTTAATGAAATGTCGACTCTCCTGTTGCGCGATCAACACAAAGGATGGGATGTCTTGTATGTTTGTTGTGTAGTTGGTGGCCTCAGGTACGGCAATCGCTGAGGAGTTTTGACTCTTTCCAAGCAGGAAAAATGAATAAAAACCTTTTTTTT
The DNA here is from genome assembly GCF_051295495.1 of Thamnophis sirtalis. Taxonomy (NCBI): domain Eukaryota; kingdom Metazoa; phylum Chordata; class Lepidosauria; order Squamata; family Natricidae; genus Thamnophis; species Thamnophis sirtalis. Next base: position 32,806,129 of record NW_028261382.1, read on the forward strand.
CCAGTGGTTTTCCTGCTTTATTGCTTTGTTTTTCCTTATTATTTGGAGTGCTTTTTTAATGGTAAGTTCATCTCCCATGGTTTTCCCCCTTTCAAGTTCACAGGTCGCCCTCAACTTACGACTGTTCATTTAGTGACGGTCTGAAATTCCAAAAAGCACTGGGGGGAAAAATAACCATTGGTCCTCACACTTACGTCACCACATCCCCACAGCTGCGCGATCAAAATTCAGGCGCTTGGCAACTGACTCGTATTTATGACGGTTGCGATGTCCCGGGGAGGGGAGTCATATCATCCCCTTTTGCCACCTTGTGACAAGCAAAGCTAATGGGAAAGCCAGATTCACTCAACAACCATCTTACTCACTTACCGATTGCAGTGATTTCGCATAACCACCAGTGGCGAGAAAGTCCGTAAAACGGAGCAAAACTCACTCAACCAGTGTCTCGCTTAGCGCCAGAACTCTTGGGTGTCATTAAGCTACCTGCAGACCCCAGAGAGACCCACTCAAACCCATCCTCCCCAAGGCTCACCGGGGGGGGGGGGGGGGGTGTCCGCTAAGATGCTTAGCAGATTGGGAGGGTGTGGTGGTACCAATTCTCCAAAACTTAGGAAATTCCACTTTGGAAGCGGGGAGGGGGGGGAGGCAAATCAAAAACATTCATCACGGTGTCCCTTTCCTGCTCATTCTCCTGATCTCCTTGGCTGGCGCTTACTTAGCCGCAATCAGATGCTAATCAAATCTGTCGCGGGTCCCAAATTGGTTTGAAAAGGTCGTCGTCCAATTATAAAAACCTAATTCCTTTTTCTTGCCCGCTGAACCTTTGCTAACGTGGGTGTGCGTGTCTCTCTCTCTCTCTCTCTGTTAACTGCAAAAGGGGATACGAAAGGCCTCGTAAGCATTCCCCGGTAATTAAATGAATGTCAATTGTTTTAGCGCTTTCCGAGGGAGAGTCCTACACAAGTATTAGCATGGTCTCCTAACCCAGACGGCCTACCCTTCAGGCTGAGCGGCCGCCCTTGGGGGGTCAACCGTTGACCCGAAACCCGGCGGAAAGACTGCGCCGGCTGCATTTCAATGAGGCCGGGAGGTTTGGCTGGGCTGCTGCGCAATCAGCTGAGCGGAACTAATATTGTGGGGTGCATATAGATGAAAGGAAGGGGAGGGAGGGGGGGAAAGAGCCAGGCTTTACGGCTAAATTAATTAAGCAGATGTACCTGTCTAATTAACGGGCCCGTCGCCTTCCCTTGTTCCCTGCCTTGCGCACTGCAAACAGTATTTAAATGCGCGTTTTCCTTATCAATATTTAGTAGCGGGACTCTGATGCAGGTGATATTAGCAAGATGTAGTCCTTTATTTATTATTAATAGCCACCCGTACAATTTATGCCCAGCAGTGTAGCTTAACTACCAGGGGGCGCGGAAAGCAGGCGCTCGCGTCACCAGCCCGCGGGAAAGAAGAGGAGGGGTTGCAAACCCTTCAGAATTGAGCCCCGGGGCCGTTTTGGGGGAGGCTGGCGATGGGACTAGGAAGGGGCTTAGTACTCTGTTTCCCCGAAAATAAGACCTCCCCGGATAATAAGCCCAATCGGGCTTTTGAGCGCATGCACGAAAATAAGCCCTCCCCTGAAAATAAGCCCTCCCGGAAAATATTTAAGCACATGCACAGCCGGTCCCGGGCATTTCCTCTAGTTGCTTGCTGCACAAACAACATGAGGTGAGGAGGCGAGGTCGGAGGGGGGAGAAGGAAGGGGGAGCGTGACTCCCACACTCCACACGCCCTTTCCTAACAGCCGTTCCCGCCACCCTAGCTATCGTGCCCCTTGTTTCCCGCTAATGGCCGCCGCAAAAAGGAGTGGGAGGCCCAGCGACCTGCCTCGCTGCTGCAGCAGCACAACACAGCAGCAGCCATGAGGTGACCATGCTCGCCGCCTCCTGCACCCCAAAATAATAAGGCCTCCCCGAAAGTATTGCAACACAGCAACAGCTATGAGGTGACCACGCTCACCGCCTCCTGCACCCCAAAAATAATAAGACCGCTCTGAAAATATTGTAACACAGCAGCAGCCATGAGGTGACCATGCTTGCTCCCTCCTGCACCTCAAAAATAATAAGACCTCCCCGAAAATAAGACCGTCTTATTTTCAGGGAAACACGGTAGCTCACGGGGCCTAAAGGAGGACTAAGGATTCCTGAGTCCATGTGCCAGCCTTGCCAGTGCTCACCAACCAGGTGATCTAATTCTACTAGATTCCTTTATTCTCGCCCTGCAGCTGAATCTGGCAGGTTCGAAAGGACTGGTCTCCCGCTGCCTCTTTTACAGCCCGGGGCACTGGAGAGATTCCTTTGAGATTCTTCCCCCCCTTGTGATGCAGCTCTGGGCTATGCTTCCTCTTCTCTGACCGTTCCCTAGGCAGCGTCTCTTCCTTCCCCAAGGTTCCTCCTCGCATACCCTTACGGGCGGTCTTCGACTTACGACCCAAAATTTGGAGGCCAAGATTTTCGTGGCAAAGAGAGAAGTGAGTCTCCCCCCACACACACATTTTAGCACTTCCCCCCCCCACCTTTGTCAAGCCGATCGCTGTAAGTTGCTAAACAAGTAACACCAGTCGTTAAGGGAATCTGACTTTGGCTGACCGGAAAGGGGATAGCATGCAACTGTCATAAATAGGAACCGGTCCAAATTCCAAATCACGTGACCCTGGAGGTGCTGTAGTGAAAAACTACAAAAGTGTGAAAAACGGTGCTGTTGTTTTTTTTCAGTGTCAAAGTTGTGACTTTGAATGGTTACTAAATGAACAATTGTAAGTCAATGTGGATGCCAAAGGCAGCTCACCTGTTCAAACAGCTAGAGAGCTGTTGGGTCTTCTCCTTGTTGGAAATTTCAGCGCCTACAAGAAGAGTAGTGAAGGAGGGGGGCAAAATTATGCAGAAGAATGCATGGGAGGTGAGAGGCGAAAAGACTAGATCCTATTCGGCAGTGTGCGTTGAATGTTGCATAGACCCACACATCCACACACAACAGTGCCACATTGAAACCTGAAGGTCACGCACAACCAGTGCAACCTGTTGTGGCGCACCAGCGGCCAGCAGAGCTGGCGGCAGATTCGGACAGTGAGGAGGTTGGGGAGGAAGATGGGCCAGTCCTGGAGTCTGGGGAAGGCTCGGATGAGGGCTCTGTGTCGGAGGCAGAGAGAAGGCCAGGGCCATCTGACAGTTATCAGCTGCCTTTGGAGTCGGACATCAGTGGGGCAGAAGAACAGCTGGAGCCTGTTCCCAGGGTGCACATGCACAGAGTTGCCAAAGGAAGGGAACAGCTAAAGAACAGGGGTCAACTTGGTAGTAAGGCCAGATGATGAATGGCCCTTCCCAGAGGGAACAAAAGGGGGGAGAAAGGGGAGTGGAGTTTGCAGGAGATCATTAGTTCCTTCCTGTATTCTTGCCAAGTATTGAGGCCTCTGAAAGATATCGGCGTGGCCACTCTCCAAGCCTGATAAAGGTCAGTAATTGGGAACTCTCTTGAAAGACTGTGGGAGAGGAAAGACTTTGCTGGAGAGGAATTCACTGTCAATTCAATAAAAGGGATTTGTCAGGACGAGGACTCGGCTTCGTGCTGCTGGGGAAGCCTCGGTCAGAACACAACCAATCAAGGATGGGATATCCATAACGTGCTTTTTGAAGACTCCCCAAGGTGACACCAGAAAAGTGGGGGAAATTAGCTTGAAAAGGATGAAAGGTCACTTTCCTGTGATTCAAGAAGCTTTTAATAATGTTATCAGCTCAATTTAAACCAAACCAAGTTGGAAAGAAAATAGATTTTCAGCAAAACACAGCAGGAAGGAAGGAAGAGAGCTGGCTTCATCCAATTTCTTCCCACTTAACAATTCAAATATTTTTTTTAAAAAAAAAAACTTCACGTTGGGAAGAACGAAGGGATTAAATAGAACACAACTTCATTTGGGGAAGGGGACACGCATCCTGTCCCTGGAAAGTGCCACCCTCTCTCCTTCAAATAGCATTTGAGTTACATAAAACGTGGTGTGAAAAGAGCTACAGGAATCAGAAACAAACCTAAACTAAAACTATTCAAATTTTAAGAACTTCCAACACTTTATGCTTTCGTTTGGACTTCAAATTACTCATATATACAGTATATATATATATATATTCAGCTCTTAGATGGAGAATTAAGTTTCAGCTTCCTAACTACGGAGGCTGAGCTACTACAGATCCCAGATCTCTTTGATCGGCAGAGGGTTGATCAAATAACTCTCGATGTACTCAAATACCGTGTGGGGGTCTTGATCGCCGTTGATGGAAATCGCGTCTTCGAAATATTGTTCCAGATTGCTAGAGAGCCTGAAATACAGGTCGACTTTGCTCTTGATGGTCTCTTCCATCTCCTTCGGGTTCATCAGCAGGCGGTCATTGACTTCCTTGGTAATGGCCGGCTTGTACAGCGTATGATATCTGGAAAGGAGCAGAGAACTCGGGAGAAGGAAGGCGTGACAGAAAAAAGTCCGTCCCCACCCCCCCGCGTGCGCGTTTAAGTGTTTTATACCCAGCTTTAAAACAAATCTGTTGGCGGATGGCCGATTTGAGCACAGAGAGGTAAATGACGTCTACATGCCATTGGAAAGAGGCGATAGAAAAGCCAAAAAGGAAACAAAGACCAAAAACGCCTCCTTGCCAGCAATCAAGAACACCCAGAAAAGCAGAGAGGGATGCCAAGATGAATACTAGACCGACCGTCAAAAAGTAAACGATAGCCAAATTGCCAACTCAGACAAATGAGCTAACAATAATAAACAACAGAGAAAAACTATCGTTCCTACCAAGACTAAAAGGGCAAGCCACTATGATAAAAATAGAAAGCAAATCCGTTTAGCCCTGATGATGTTACGTACCATATTTTTCGGACTGTAAGAATGCCGTATTCAGTGTATAAGACGCACCCAGATTTCCACCCTCTTTTTCGAGGGAAAAATGTGCGTCTTATACTCTGAAAAATATGGTAGTGTGGGCCTCGGTTGCGGTCGTAAGTCGAGGAATACCTGTAACACTGGCCCTGCCCATTTTACCTTGTTGTTCTTCCACGCACCCTACACATCACACATCTTAGTCACTAACCTTTCCCCGCTGATAGGATCCACCATGGAGTAGGATAGGCGTTCCAGAATGGTTTCCGCCTGGACATTCAGGAAAAAGACCCTGAAATGTAGAAGGACGGAGGTGAAGGAACCATTTCATTATTATTTTTTTAATTGTATTAATTAAATTTTCCAACATTTAAAACACAAATATACACCTATGACAGCTTTTCCACATCGGTATCCGTTATCTTTCGTAACAATCCTGCTTACAAAAATTCTATCTCCGTTTCACTATCTTAAATAATACCCTTATTTAAATTATAATATCATCCACTCACACATCAATATCATATATTTCTCATAAAGTTTGCATTCTATATATTATACTTTTACATCTTATACCTGAGGTTTTACGCTTACTCTCAAGCCAGGAATACCATCTATTCCAAATTTGATAGTACTCGGTTTCTCCCTTCTCCTTCGTTTCCATAGACAGCCTATCCATCTCTGCACATTCATAGATTTTCCTTCTTATATTTGAGTCTGGCGGAGTATCTGTTTGTTTCCAATTCTGTGCTAAAAAGATTCTGCTTGCGGTTAATATGTGTAGTATTATGTATTGTAATTTTTTTCTCCATTTTCCCATCAAAAATACCCAGGAGAAACAATGAGGTGAAGGAACAATTTCAACGATCAACTCTGGTAGTGAGACAAAGGGGATCGCTTCAGAGGGCAACCCTGTCTTTCGGAATCCGTTTGCTCACTTAAGAGCCTCAGGATTCGCTTAATGACTGAAGGGATTTGCTTAACTGCCGTGGCAGAAAAAAACCTCACAGAACAGGACGCAACTCACTTAGCAACTGCCTTGCTTGTTGTGGTCGTAAGTCGAGGAGCGCCTCAACTTCACCTCACCACAGGGGGAACGTCTCGTATAATGCAGTTTAAAGGTAAAAGTAAAGGTTCCCCTCGCACATTTGTGCCAGTCGTTCCTGACTCTAGGGGGCGGTGCTCCTTCCCGTTTCAAAGCCAAAGAGCCAGCGCTGTCCGAAGATGTCTCCGTGGTCATGTGGCCAGCATGACTCAACGCCGAAGGCACACGGAACGCTGTTCCCTTCCCACCAACGATGGTCCCTATTTTTCTACTTGCATTTTTTATGTGATTTCGAACTGTTAGGTTGGCAGAAGCTGGGACAAGTAATGGGAGCTCCCTCCGTAACGCGGCGCTAGAGATTCGAACCGGCGAACTGCTGACCTTCTGATTGACAACCTCAGCGTCTATAGCCACTGAGCCACTGCATCCCATAATGCAGTTTGCATCGTGTCAAATCCAGCCACGTCGGCTTTTTTGGCCACTCGTCGTAAGAACACAGACAGCTTCCTGGTGGTTTTTGAACCCGCACCCAATTTACAGGGATTAATTTAGATTTAAATAAACTTAAATTAAGATTTCGGTTTGGCGGGGAGGGTGAGGCCTTCTGGAATCGGCTTTCTTTGAGCTTTCTTCTCTCTTGCAGTATCTCGCCTTGGCTTTTATGCTGTATTTTTTTTTTATTTTTTTTCGCTTTGGTGTGCTTGAGATCCCACCAAAAGGAACATTTTACATCTGCTGGAGAGACTCGAATCAGATGAAAGAGGGAGCTTTCTTCCGCGTGGCAAGCAGAGGAGAGATTACGCGGCGCCCTTTGTAGAACTTAAAGTTATGAAAATCATTCCTGTTTGCTCTTCAAATGTTTACAGAGAATAATTTCCATTCCCATTGCGGGATTTATTTATTTTTTTTAGGTGGGGGGGGAAATGAGAAACACAAAACAAGAAACTCAGCCTGGCAGTGGGGGAGCAGGAAAAAAAAAAGCGCCGAGGAATCTAATGATTTGCGGAGACAGGAGAAGAATATAGAGTTTCCAAACGTCTTTTATCCTTTACACTCCAAACATTTTGTTTCAGCTTTGTTTCCCTTGCCCAACAATACTAAGGAAACACAATTGTCAGAATGAATAACTTGTGACAACGTGTCTCCAGATGAATATCCTCGCAGAGAAAGGAAGGAAGGAAGGGGGGGTAGGAGGGAGGGGGGGAAGACGGGCTGTTTGTATCGCCCCGATAATTGATACTCTTCCCCCATTATATTTTCCAAATCAACAAAACAAAACACACACAAAAAGAGAAAGGCATTTCAAGGAAGCTTGTCGGGAACAGGAGAAAAGAGGAGGGAGCAGAAAACAACGGGGGGAAAAACGAGTTTTTTTTTTAAAAAAAAACCTCCTCTCTCTTCTTTGCGAAGACACTAACAAAACGCATCTTGGACACATCTTGTCAAAAATGCGCTTTTTTCGTCTTACAGTATATGTATGTTGGGGTGTCTGTCTTATTATCCGCTGTGGTATCAACTGTGCTAAGGCAACTTGGGGAAGAGACGTAGAAGAATGGGACGACGGCGGGATTTCCCATCTTCTGCCTAAAAATCACCAGGTCCAGACTGGTTGCCTTCCTGCCATAGCAATAGCACTTAGACTTATATGCCGCTTTATAGTGCTTTACAGGCCTCTCTGTGATTTACAGAATCTGGATGGATGGATGGATGGATGGAGAGAGAGAGAGAGAGATGGTAGACAGATAGATACAGATTAGATAGATAGATAGATGATAGATAGACAGACAGACAGACAGACAGACAGACAATAGCAATAGCAATAGCAATAGCAGATTTTTATATACCGCTTCATAGGCCTTTCAGGCCTCTCTAAGCGGTTTACAGAGAGTCAGCATATTGCCCCCAACAATCTGGGTCCTCATTTTACCCACCTCGGAAGGATGGAAGGCTGAGTCAACCCTGAGCCGGTGAGATTTGAACCGCTGACCTGCTGATCTAGCAGTCAGCTGAAGTGGCCTGCAGTACTGCACTCTACCCACTGCGCCACCACGGCTCAGACAGACAGACAGACAGACAGACAGACAGACAGACAGACAAGGATACCGGTAGACAGATATGTGAGAGAGAGAGAGAGGTGCAGAGAGGCAGAGAGAGAGAGAGAGGTGGTAGATAGATACCAGTAAACAGATAGATACAGGATGGATGGATGGATGGATGGATGGATGGATGGATGGATGGATGGATGGATGGATGGATAGATAGATAGATAGATAGATAGATAGATAGATAGATAGATAGATAGATAGATAGAAGCACTTATATACCGCTTCACAGTGCTTTACCGCCCTCTCTAAGCTGTTTCCAGAGTCAGGATGGATAGATAGATAGATAGATAGATAGATAGATAGATA
>NW_028261382.1:32819502-32904502 GCF_051295495.1 Thamnophis sirtalis
CAGCCCCCTTTTTTTAATAGTTTTTCTTTTTTAAAAAATAAGCCTAAATGTCCCTCCTACCACTCCCTCTCTCTCTGTCCTCTCTCTATTCCGTCTCTCTCCTCTCTCTCTCTATTCCTCCATCTCTCTCTTCTCTCTCTTTCTCTATTCCTCCCTCTCCTCTCTCTTCCTCTCTCTCTTCCTCCCTCTCTCCTCTCTTTCTATTCCTCCATCTCTTTCCCTTCCTCCCTCTCTCCTCTCTATTCCTCCCTCTCTCTTTTCCTCCCTCCCTCTCCTCTTTCTATTCCTCCCCCGTTCACTTCCTTCCTCTCTCTCTTCCTCTCTCTCCTCTCTCACTATTCCTCCAACTCTCTCTCTCTCCCTCTCTCCTCTCTTTCTATTCCTCCATCTCTCTCTTCTCTATATATATATTCCTCCCTCTCTCCTCTCTCTCTATTCCTCCAACTCTCTCTCTCTTCCTCCCTCTCTCCTCTCTCTCTATTCCTCCAACTCTCTCTCTTCTCTCTCTCTGTATTTCTGTCTCTCTCTATTCCTCCAACTCTCTCTTCTCTCTCTATTCCTCCATCTCCCCCTCTCTCCTCTCTCCCTCTCTATTCCTCCCTCTCTACCTCTCTCTCCCCCTCTCTCTGACCCTCCTTCCCTCCCTCTCTCTTCTCTCTCTGTTCCTCTCTCTCTCTCTCTCCTCTCTCTCTCCTCTCTGTCCCTCTCTCTTTTTCTCTCTCTCTGTCCCTCCCCCCTCTCTCTGTCTCTCTGTCTATCTCTCTCTAGCCCCCCTCTCTGTCTGTCTCTCTGTCTGTCTCTCTCTCTCTTTTTCCTCCCCATTGCCGGAGGCGATTTTGTCTTGCCAAACCGTTCATCGCTTTCCTTCCATCTGCTGAAATTAAGGAATTAATGAGCGACTGTGCATTTTGCAATTGGAGGGGGGGAGCAGAAGAGAAGAGGGGGAGAGAGAGAGAGAGAGAGAAAGAGGCAGAAATGTTTACTGGTGATTAAATGATAATGCACCCCCCTCTCCTCCCCCCTGCTGTATAATTCATGAGCCAATTAAAGGAAGTGTTAGTTGATTTGATGGGAAGCACAAATACAAAAAAAAGAAAAACCCTCATCCACCCTCGCATTTAACTAATAGGGAGGCACATCCCTGGGCCCGGCCTGCCTCCGCTTTCTCAGATTACCCGGCTAATTGCTCGAATTTATAAGGCTGTGACTGATCGCCATGCATATTTCATTGTTCCCAAATACTTTGGTTGTTTGCATCTATGTCTCTGCTGTTAATATGTCAGCAGCTGGCCAAATCTCCATGTCGGTCAGTTTTCCTCTTAGAACACAGAACGTTGAATTAACAGAGTGGGAAGGGGGCCTTGGAGGTCTTCTAGTCCAACCCCCTGTTCAGGCAGGAAATCCTATACCATTCTGGACAAATAGTGTCCAGTCTCTTCTTTAAAATCTCCAGTGATGGAGCATTCGCAACTTCTGGAGGCAAGTTGTCCCACTGGTTAATTGTTCTCACTGTCAGGAAGTTTCTCCTTATTTCTAAGTTGCTTCTCTCCTTGTTTAGTTTCCACCCGTTGCTTCTTGTTCTGCCCTCAGGTGCTTTGGAGAATAGCTTGACTCCCTCTTCTTTGGGGCAGCCCCTGAGATATTGGAAGGCTGCTATCATGTCTCCCCTGGTCCTTCTTTTCATTAAACTGGACCTACCCAGTTCCTGCAACCGTTCTTCCATATGTTTGAGCCTCCAGTCCCCTAATCCTCTTTGTTGCTCTTCTCTGCACTCTCTCAAGACTGATTCGCAATTTCACCCATATTGCACTTCGCTTTCAGCTTTCCAAAGGAAAGGAATGGGGGTGCAATGAATGCAAGCCTCAAGACATGCAGCAGATGTCCCATAACAAAATGAACCGAAGTGATTGGTGGATGTAATAGACTGTCGGAAAACTAAAACTATAATGTTCCAAAGGAAAGAATTCTTCTCCTTCTCCTTCTCCTCCTCTCTTCTTCCTTCTTCATCTTCTTCTTCTTCTCCTCCTCCTTCTCCTTCTTCTCCTTCTTCTTCTTCTTTCTTCTTCTTCTCCTTCTCTCTTCTTCCTTCTTCATCTTCTTCTTCTCCTCCTCCTCCTTTCTCCTTCTTCTGCTCCTCCTCCTCCTTCTTCCTCCTCCTCCTCATTTCTTCCCCTTCTCCTTCCTCCTCCTCTTACTGTTACTCCTCTCCTTCTCTCCCTTCCTCCTCCCCAAATTGTGTCAGAAATATCCTCACAATGTGGTGAGCCATTTCAGTTGCAACAAACCCAAAATCACTGAAACTTCTTCCTCCTCCTTCTTAATAGACAGGCTCTAAATTTTATCCCTTTTCTTGTTTTCAAAACAATATACTCCTTCCCTTCCCCTCTCCTTCCTTCCTTCCTTCTTTCCTTCCTTCATTCCCTCTTGCTTATCTTATTACTTCCTACCTTCCTTCCCTCCCTCTCTCCCCTCCCTTCTTTCTATCTTTCTTATCTTCTTTCCTACCTTCCTTCTCTCCCTTTTTTCTTATCTTCTTTTTCTCCCTCCTTTCTTCATTCTCTTTTATTTTCCTTCCTTTCTTCTCCCCCTCCCTTCCTCCTTCTTCCTTCCCTCTTTCTTATCTCTTCCCTTCCTCCCTTTCTTCCTTCCCTCTTTCTTATCTCCTTCCTTCCTTCCCTCCCTCCTTACTTCATTCCCTCTTTATCTTATTCCTTCCTACTTTCCTTCCCTCCATCTCTCTCTCCTTCCCTCCCTTCTTCCTTCCCTTTCTTATCTTCTTTCCTACCTTCAACTCCCCTTTTTCTTATCTTCCTTTCCTCCCTCCTTTCTTCATTCTCTTTTATTTTCCTTCCTACCTTGCCTTCCTTTCTTCTGTCCCCCCCTCCCTCCTCTCCTTCCTTCCCTCTTTCTTATCACTTTCCTCCCTTCCTTCCTTGTTTGTCTGTCTTTCAGTCTTCTTCTTCTTGGGAACTATTCCTTCCTGAGGCCATCGAGTGTTTGTGCATCCAAACGATTGAGAGATGAACACCATCTGACACACTATAACGGCACTGGAAATCGAAGCCCGCCTGCCCCCCAATTACCTCTGGCTCTGAAAAACAGATCACTGGGCATAAAAAGGGAGCTCTTTGTGACAATATATTCAACAGATCTGATCCTTCAGCAAAGAACGCTGAAGCATCCAGAAGGATAGGCTGATGGGATCAGCCTATCCTTCTGGATGCTTCAGCATGCTTTGCCAAAGGATCAGATCTGTTGAATATATCGTCACAAAGAACTTTTTAAAAAAAAAATACCGTTGACAATTTGGGATGGAGAGGGAAGGAAAAGAAGAAAGAAGGCCAATTGCATTTTTTATTATTATTTTCCAAGCCTAGATGACTGTTTAGGTACCCTCTGTCCTACCCTAATAGACAAGGCTTCTGCAGGGCTCCTGCTGTCCAGACAAGTCCACTTCCCTCCCCTTTCTTTCTTTCCCCTTTCTTTCCTGGTGTTTCTTTTCATTTGTGGTTTATAATAAACTGAAATAAAAGTGGGGAAAGGAAGGAAGGAGATAAAAAAGAGGGAAGGAAGGAAGGAGGGAGGAAAGGAAGAAGAAAAGAGGGAGGGAGAGGAAGGGAGAAAGAGGGAAGGAAGGAGGGAGAGGGGGAAGAAAGGAAGGGAAGGTAGGAAGGAAAGAAAATAAAAGAATGAAGAAAGGAGGGAGGAAAGGAAGATAAGAAAAAAGGTAGGAAAGAAGATAAGAAAGAAGGAAGGAAGGAGGGAGGTAAGGAAGGTAAGAAGGAATAAGATAAGAAAGAGGGAATGAAGTAAGGAGGGAGGGAAGGAAGATAAGAGGGAAGGAGGGAGGGAAGGAAGGTAAGAAATAATAAGAAAGAGGGAATGAAGTAAGGAGGATGGGAAGGAAGGAAGATAAGAGGGAAGGAGGGAGGGAAGGAAAGAAGGAATAAGATAAGAAAGAGGGAATGAAATAAGGAGGGAGGGAAGGAAGGTAGATAGGAAGGAAGGAAGGAAGGGAAGGGAGATGTTCTCAAAACACACAATTTGACAGACTTCCCAATTCTGAACAAAATTTGTCCTTGGGGTGTTAAATATATTGTTCTTTATTGGATTGTGCGAAAGGAAGCTGAATGATAGCACCAAATTTTCAGAGTTCTGGTGGGAGGGGGGTTAAACATTGAACTAATTGGATTTTATGGATTTTTTTAATGTACCAGTGAGAGCTGCATAATTGCTTGAGCAGACAACGTACACATAATTGTACATTTATTAGTTGCCGTATAATATATTAGTATTTATTAGTGTTATAATGCTAACTTATAAAAACAAATATACTGTGTATATCTTAATACTCCTTGGTGATTGGTGAATTAGGATAATGTTCTCTATTAGCTTTTTTCAAGGCAAACATAGATGTCACAGTTTCAGAATTGTGAATCTGATTTGACAGGCCCTTTCACTATAGTTCACCAGTCTTCCAATATTTGAGGGGCTGCCACACAGAAGAGAGGGTCAGCCTATTCGCTAAAGCACCTGAAGGCAGAAGCAAGACGCAACGGTTGCAAACTGAAAGAGGGAAGGAGAGAGGGAGACCGAGAGGGAAGGAAGAAAAGAAGATGAGAAAGAGGGAAGGGAGCGAAGGACGGAAGTAAAGAGGGAAGGAAGAATGGAAGGGAAGATAGGAAGGGAAGGAAGGAAGAATGGAAGGGAAGATAGGAAGGGAAGGAAGGAAGAAAGAGGGAAAGAAGAATGGAAGCAGAAATAGCAAGGGAAGGAAGTAAGGGAAGGAAGGAAGAGGGAAAGAAGAATGGAAGCAGAGATAGGAAGGGAAGGAGGAAAGGGAATGAATGAATGAATGAATGAATGAAGGAAGGAAGGAAGGAAGGAAGGAAGGAAGGAAGGAAGGGGGAAAGAAGAATGGAAGCAGAGATAGGAAGGGAAGGAGGAAAGGGAATGAATGAAGGAAGGAAGGAAGGAAGGGGAAAGAAGAATGGAAGCAGAGATAGGAAGGGAAGGAGGGAAGGAAAGGGAAGGGAAGGAAGGAAGGAAGGAAGGAAGAGAGAAAGAAAAATGGAAGCAGAGATAGCAAGCCCTTCCACTCTATTTATCTATCTATCTTAGATTCGAGCCATGGACTCACATGATTGAGGGCAAGATGCCGACTCTATAAACAGCTTAGAGAGGGCTGTAAAAGTCTATGAAGTGGTATATGTCTAATTGCTATTGCTGTTGCTATCATCGATGTGTACCTTCCTCGTCAAAACACCAAGGTTGAAGATTCACCATTTGCAAACCACATTGTCCCATTCACTGCACCACAACTGACTGTTACACCTTGGTTGAGAATGAAACACACCAGTGTGCTCTCTCTCTCTCTCTTTCTTGCTCTCTCCCTCCCTTCCTGTCTCTCCTTCACTCTCTCTGTCTCTCTCATTCTGTCTCTCTTTCTCTCTCTAACTCTCTCTCTGTTTCTCTCTCTGTGTCTGTCTCTCTGTCTCTCTCGGTCTCTCTCTGTCCCTCTGTCTCTCTCTCCCCCTCTCCCTGTCTCTGTCTCCCTCCCACTCTCTCCCCCCATCTCTCTGTTTCTCTGTATCCATCTCTCTCTTTCTCTCTGTCTCTGTCTCTCTCTGCCAAATGCTATTCCTTCTAGGTAATCAGATCCCCGTTAATTAATAAAACTGTTAGGTTAATTGTCCCAGTCTGGACATCCTTATCCAGTTTGTAATACTAACCCTCTAGCACTTTCTCCCCCACCCCCACATGCCTGCCCTACCGCCCCCCCTGCTCCTCCCCCCTTTTGTTTCCAGCTCAATTAACTTAATGCTATGCAAATGAGCGGCTCTCCTCGCCCGTTAGCTTGTAGCCCGGGCGAATGTTAATAGCATAATTGGGCCTTCAGTAAGGTAATTAGACACGATTTCTTCCATTAGTCTTACAAGCCTAATTATGGTTGATGAGAGGGAAGGGACCACACCTCGCCACCCTGGGCTAGGCAGGGCATCTGCGTTAAAGCAAATATAGACAAGACACTGACAACTCAACACAACCCACAAGATCTATAGCAAGGACGGAGAAGAGGAGGAGGAGGAGGAGGTACCCTGTTTCCCTGAAAATAAGACCTCCCCAGATAATAAGCCCAATTGGGCTTTTGATTTGAGTGCATGCGCTCAAGTAAGCCCTCCCCCAAAATATTGCAACACAGCAGCAGCCTTGAGGTGACCACGCTCGCCACCTTCCGCACCTCCAAAATAATAAGACCTCCCTGAAAATAAGGCCAATTGTTTCGGAGGTCAAAAGAAAATAAGACCCTGTCTTATTTTTGGGGAAACACGTTATGGGTAAAGGCAGCCTGACCCACCACCAGCCAGGAAATGTGAGAGCAAAGGTGGGGGAGAGAGGGGGGGTTGCAGGAAATTCGTTGTTCTTCTTGTTGTTGTTGTTTCTTCTCCTCCTTCTCCTTCTCTTCCTTCTTTTTCTCCTTCTCATTTTTCTCCTCCTCCTCGTCTCCTGTTCCTCCTCCTCCTGTTCCTTCTTCTCCTCCTCCTCCTTCTCTTCCTTCTTCTTCTCCTTCTCCTCCTCATTTTTCTCCTCCTCCTCCTCCTCCTCCTTCTTCATCATCTTCTTCCTCTTCCTCTTTCCAACCCCCACTCCCTTCAAGCACTGTTGATGCTACCTAGTTGGGTGATGAAATGTCTGCAAAGAAACCACCAAGCTCAGAGAGCTCCAAGGACACCACACTCCTCCTCCTCCTCTTCCTCTCCTCCTCCTCCCTCTCCTGTTCCTTCTCCTCCTCCTCTTCCTCCTCCTTCTGTTTCTTCTCCTCCTCCTCCTCCTATTTCTCCTTCTTCTATTTCTTCTTCTATTTCTTCTCCTTCTTTCTCTTCCTCCTCCTCCTTCTATTTCTCCTTCTTCTATGTCTCCTCCGCCGCCTTCTCCTTCTTCTCTTTCTCTTCCTCCTCCTATTTCTCCTTCTTCTTCTATTTCTTCTTCTATTTCTCCTCCTCCTCCTTCTCTTCCTCCTCCTCCACCTTGTTCTATTTCTCCTCCTCCCCTTCTTCACCTTCTCACCTAGAGCCAACCTTTGTTGGCCTTTCGATAACTTCCCAAGGCAACCCTGGACAAGAACATTTCTCGCTGGGGCTTTAATTAAGTTATGTCCTTCCATTTCCACCTGCCTTTCGAGGGCTCTCGGAAGAGAGCAGGTAAATGTTAAGAGCGGGGAAAGGACGGAGGATTTGAAGTTGGGTGATCTTTTCCACCAAAACCTTCCCTCCTCACGCAAAGCCCGGCAACGCCTGCGGAATACATATTCAACAATAAGTATGCCGGCCCACGTCTGGCAAACTTGCAGATAATGGCAGCCTGCGAAGGTCACGGAGGTTTTATTAGCTCAATTAATGGAGGTGTAAGATAAGGCTAATGCCGAACTCTTCAAATGGCTAAAGGAAAAAAACCCGTCGTAATGGAGTTATTAACCTCTCCCAACCGTTGAATTCGGCAGGCCGATGCCTACGCCGTTTCCCAGTTCAGGTCTCCATTAATCGGCGGCTGATTAGCTTTAATCCACCCTGAAAACTAGCAGCAGAGACAGGAAAAGTCCAAATAATCACCGAGCAGGAGGAAATAAAATCCCCCATTTTCTTTCTACCGGAGCAGCTCATTGCTTTAAAAAAATTTTTTTAACCCCTTCATCCTAGACTTAAGTGGAGGAAAAGATCTTGTCTGGCCCGGAAAGCAAAAAAAAAAAAAGGAAAATACAAACATAGCCAACACAGTTCTAGGCTGCATCAACAGAGGGATAGAATCAAGATCACGTGAAGGGTTAATGCCACTTTACAAGGCCTTGGTAAGGCCACACTTGGAATACGGCATCCAGTTTTGGTCGCCACGATGTAGAAAAGACGTTGAGACTCTAGAAAGAGTGCAGAGAAGAGCAACAAAGAGGATTAGGGGACTGGAGACTAAAACATAGGAAGAACGGTTACAGAAACTGGGTATGGGCTTTTAATGAAAAGAAGGACTAGGGGAGACATGATAGCAATCTTCCAATATCTCAGGGGTTGCCCCAAAGAAGAGGGAGTCAAGCTTTCTCCAAAGCACCTGAGGGCAGAACAAGAAGCAATGGTGGAAATTCATCAAGGAGAGAAGCAACCTAGAACTGAGGAGGAATTTCCTGACAGTTAAAACAATTAATCAGTGGAACAACTTGAAGTTGTGAATGCTCCAACACTGGAAGTTTTAAAGAAGAGGTTGGATAACCATTTTGTCTGAAGTGGTGTAGGGTTTCCTGCCTAAGCAGGAGGGTTGGACTAGAAGACCTCCGAGGTCCCTTCCAACTCTGCTATTCTATTCAACAGCGTTTTCCTTTCGATCCCCCGTTCGAGTTTTGGTCCTCAGCTAGAGACTTACAAAACTTCAATTAGTGACTGTTCGAATTTACTACACTTATGACCGTTTCAGCATTCCCTACGGTCACCTGATTTGCATTCGGATGTTTGACAGCTGAGTTATACTTAGGACGATCTCGGGAATCGTGCGATTCCCCTTTTGCGATCGCCTGACAAGCAAAGTGGGGAAACCACTTAAGGAGGGAGAGGGAGAGAGAGGGAGACAGGGAAAGAGAGAGACAGACAGACAGACAGGGAGAGAGGGAAAGAAACAGAGACACAGAGAGAGAGACAGAGAGACAGTCTCATTTAACAACTACAGTGATTCCCTTACGCAAATGCGGCAAAAAAAGTCATTAAATGGGGCAAAACTTGCCTAACAAATTTCTCACTTAGCAGCATAAATTTTGGACTCAGTTGTAGTCATAAGCTGCACCACAACGGTGTTGAAAAAAGCGAGCATATGAGCACTGTTCACACTTAACAACCGTGGCACACAGGATCAAAATTTGGACACTTGGCCGCTGGTTCATATTTATGACTGTCGCAGCATCCCGGGGGTGGGGGGGGTGTCACCTCATCTCCTTTTGCGACCTTCTGACAAGCCAAGTTCGTGAGGAAGTCGGATTCACTTAACCACCATGTTACTCACTGAACATCTGCAGAGATTCACCTAACGACCATGGCGAGAAAGGTTGTAGAATGGGGCAAAAACTCACTTAGCAACCTGTCGAGCTTTGCAACAAAAAGCCGGCAAAATGCATTGAAGAACAAACTAAATACTGGAGGGTTTAAGTCCCCCTTGGGCAGGCGTGTGGTCTGGTGCCACGGGGCCCAGCGTCCACCACATGCGTCCTTACCTCCTGCGACGCTCCGTGACACCTCCGCGATGCCTCCGCGGCGCTTCAGCTGCTCGGCATAGCGTCGCGCAGGCGCCTTATGCTCCATGCACAGAAGCACCGAAGGGCTCAAATACAGGTAAAGACACCGGACAGGTGGGTGGGTGGGTGGGTAGGCCCTCGGGAGCACCGTACCAGAACGGTACCCGGTGCTCCTGGCAGGCACTGGTACGCCCATACCGGGGCATACAGCCTGCAACCCACCGCTGCTGTGGTGCCTCTGCCAGCAAAAACGGAGCTCCCGACCTTTGTTTTAACTGGCAGAGGGTTGCAGGAGGCCGTCACAGCCGAAAACGGGGCTCGGGAACCCGTTTTCGCTGGCAGAGCACTCGAGCCTCCACATGAAGTTGAGTTTGACCCCCCAAGGTCAAATACAACCCTGATGCGGCCCTCAGTGAAATCGAGTTTGACACCCCTGAGCTGGATTGTAGAAGGTGACCAGGCTGAGCCCAAGGGAGGGAGGGGTGAAACGCGTCATCAGTCTCACCTCCCTGCATGCCCACAAGAGTCCTGTTTTTAAGCCTGAAACAGACTCAATGAAATCGAGTTCCACACCCCTGCTCTTGGCAAACGGCAAACCAAATCCCGGTCGCTGCATGTCCCATCCTAGTCACCTGCCATGTCGGTCCCCATTTTGACTTAAAGTCTTTGTTAGAAAAAGGAGAAGAAGGAGAATGAGGAGGAGAAGAAGGAGGAGGGAGAAGGAGGAGGGAGGGAGGGAGGGGGAGAAGAAAGGAAGGGAAGGTAGGAAGGAAAGAAAATAAAAGAATGAAGAAAGGAGGGAGGAAAGGAAGATAAGAAAAAGGTAGGAAAGAAGATAAGAAAGAAGGAAGGAAGGAGGGAGGTAAGGAAGGTAAGAAGGAATAAGATAAGAAAGAGGGAATGAAGTAATGAGGGAGGGAAGGAAGGAAGATAAGAGGGAAGGAGGGACGGAAGGAAGGTAAGAAGGAATAAGATAAGAAAGAGGGAATGAAGTAAGGAGAGAGGGATGCTGAGAGGGGGAAGACAAAGAGAAAGAAGAGGAAGGAGGAGGAAAAAAGGAAGAAAAAGAGGAGGAGGAGGGAGGAGGAAAAGAAGAAGAGGAGGAGGAGGAGGAGGAGGAGGAGGAGGAGGAGGAGGAGGAGGAGGAGGAGGAGGAGGAGGAGGAGGAGGAAAGGAGAAGGGAGAAGAAAGAGTTTGAGAAGAAGAGGAGGAGCCCTTTAGGCAGAATGTCGACATCACCCCGGCCGCGTTGAATTCCACCGGCTAATTTGATGCCAGGAGAAACGGGGGGAAGTGGGGGAATGCAGCTTCCCCCCCCTCCCCGTGGCGCCGAATATTCCTGCCTTTGCTTTGTTGACCCAGGCCGAATCTAACACCTTTTTTTCCCGAGGAAATAAATTATTCTGTTCTTCGCCCGAGGCAGGTTGCAGGATGCTAGGATGGCTGCTTCGGAGGCCCCTCCTGCGCCTTCTGCCTGTTTTACGATTACATATTAAGAAATTTTATAGCCCAATTTGTTTCTTCTGCTTGGGAAGAAAATTCCTTCTCTGCCCACTTCACTCAAATAACTTGATTTTTCCACCCCTCCCTTTTTTTTTATTTATTTTTTTGGAACATTCTTCCCAGCTATCAATTACCGACCGGCTTCCGTCTTTCTTTCCATAAATTGAAAGGGCCCAGAGACGGAAGCTGCTCCCTGCTATATAATTTAGTAGTATTTGAGGCAGGTTTACGAGATGGGAAGTCAGAGGAAACACGGGATCTGAAGGGGTGGCCATTTATTACTTCGAAGGAACAGAATGTCCTGACAGTAATTCTGGGGTGGGGGGGTTGTCGTGGTTGTTTTCTGGGGTGGGGGGGATCAACCAGAAAGTCCGTCTAGAGTCAGAGTAAGAAGGAGGCCTTTTCAACCAATAACACGACCGGGAGGGATTTCGTCAACTCGATGTACATGTACATTTATTTTAAATTTCGCCCGACCGGGGGCTGGCCCTGAAAAATGAGCCAGAGGCAGAGAGGTTGTGCTTGATATGCATCCCCGTCTGCTTCTGTCCCTAGATTGATTTCTTCGCCCTAATTCTATTTCAAGAGAGTGTATGTCTACTCCCCCCCTCCCGCTTTCTCCTCCCTCTTGGGCGTTAGAAATCCACTCGGCTGCAGGTCAAGTGTTTGGCAACCTGCATCAGGAACGAGCAATTGGCAGCCCCAGCCTCTCGGTGCGATTTTTATTTATTTATTTAAGGGACGGCAGGGAAGACGCCAAGCTTGTCGATCGGAAAGGTCGGCGGTTCGGCGGCTGGAATCCCTAGCAGTGCTGCATAACAGAGGGAGCTCCCGTGACTTGTCCCAGCTTCTGCCAACCTAGCCGTTCAAAAGCAGGTAAAAAATGCAAGTAGAAAAATAGGCGCCACCTTTGGTGGGAAGAGAACAGCCTTCCGTGTGCCTTCAGCCGTTGAGTCATGCCGGCCACATGACCACAGAGACGTCTTCGGACAGTGCTGGCTCTTCGGCTTTGAAACGGAGATGAGCAGCGCCCCCTAGAGTCGGGAACGACTAGCACGCAGGTGCGAGGGGAACATTTACCTTTACCTTAGGTGTGATTTTACACTCCTTTTTATGGAAGGGCTGCTGTCTCTTACCACCCCACCCCCAGAGGTGGGTTCCTACCAGTTCGCACCAGTTCGATAGAACCGGTTTGTCAAATCTACCGAACCGGTTAGAAGAGATTCCACTAGTGAACCCGGAAAGCAGGCCACACCTACAGAAGAGGTTCCAAAAATTTTTGAAACCCATCACTGAAAAACACACACACACACACACACACACACACACACACACACACACACACACACTCTCACACGGAGAGAGAAAGAGAAAGAAAGGAAGAAAGAAAAAAGAAAAAGTGAGAGAGAGATGAAAGAAAAAAAGGAAAAAGGGACAGAGAGACAAAAGGAAGGAGAGAGAGAGAGAGAGAGAGAGAGAGAGAGAGAGAGAGAGAGAGAGAGAGAGAGAGAGAGAGAAAACACATGGCCGGCAAGCCACTCCCACCAGGTCACATGGCTGGCAAGCCACTCCCACAAAGGAGGCCACACCCACAGAGTAGGTTCGAAAATTTTTTGAAATCCACCACTGCCCACCCCCCTTGTTGTTTGTCTCTTTGCCAAAACACTCTTCGCCAGCAATAAACTCCCAGATGAGTAGAGATTAATGCAAGACCAACAGTTAAGAAGTAAACAATATCCCAACCGAGGAACTACTAAACGAAGCAATAGTAAACAACAACTTATAATCAAGGAACAACTAAGAAGACTCCTGCCCACAACGATAGAGCAAGCAACTAGTATATGCAATGAGACCAACCCCACTCTCTTCTAGAACTGATGGTGTTACCTAGTTGGGGGAAGAAATGTCTGCAAGAGAAGAGCCAAGCTCAGACAGCACCAAGGATCTCTCACCCCTCCTGCTGCTTCCTCCTCCTCCTCCTTCCCCCCTCCTCCTTTTCTCTACAAGTCCAATCCCTTCTTGCACTGATGATGTTATTTAGTAGGGTGAAGAAATGTCTCTAAGAAAACCACCAAGCGCAAAGAGTACTAAGGAGTATCCATAGGCCCCTTCATCTCCATAAATCCCACTCCCTTTTAACACTGATGATGTTCTCTAGTTGAGTGAAGAAACATCTGCAAGGAAACAACCCTCAGAGAGCACAAAGGAACCCCTCCTCCTCTTCCTCCTCCTCCTCCCAAATCCCACTCCCTACCTAGCATTGATGATGTTCCCTAGTAGGGTGAAAAAAATGTCTGCAAGAAAACCACCAAGCTCAGAGAGCACAAAGGACCGCCCCACAGTCATCCTCCTCTTTCTCCTCCTCTTCCTCCTCCTCATTCCAAATCCCACTCCCTTCTTCACTCAACCAGGGGACATTGATGATGTTCCCTGGTTGAGTGAAGGAACATCTGCAAGAAAACCACCAAGCTCAGAGACCGTCGTCTGTGAATAAACGATGGACCAGCTGCTGGACAGCTGCCAACAGCTGAGGCTGCGATCCTCCAGATGTAAGAAGAAGAGAGGCTCCGTTACCTGTTCGGATAGATCCCGGTGCTCGGCATGCGTTTGGCTTGGTCTTCATCTTTTGGGAAGCCATGCAGCACCCAACCTCGAGAGTAGCAATCCAGCCTGTTGATCCGTTTGGACAGGAGCTTCACCACAACCTTGTCTGGCACTAAGGGAGGAGAAAAAAGAAAAAGATTTTGATCGGGACGCAGGCTATCAAGGGATTACAAGAAGTGAAGCAGTCAACAACGTCAATGAAACAAGGAACAACTTTAGTCCTAATTTTAACATCGTAGCATCCCACCCAAAATTTGGATAGAATAGAATAGAATAGAAAAGAAAGAAATGGAATAGAACGGAATAACAGAGTTGGAAGGGACCTTGGAGGTCTTCTAGTCCAACCCCCTGCTTAGGCAGGAAACCCTGCACCACTTCAGACAAACGATTATTCAACAACTTCTTAAAAACCTCCAGTGTTGGAGCATTCACAACTTCTGGAGGCAATTTGTTCCACTCATTAATGGTTCTCACTGAAATTTCTCCTTAGTTCTAAGTTGCTTCTCTCCTTGATTAGTTTCCACCCGTTGCTTCATATCCTGCCCTCAGGTGCTTTATCTCAGCTCAGCCCACCTCGCAGGGTGGTTGTTGGGAGGAAAATAAGAGCAGGAAGGAATATTAGGTGGATTTGGTACTTGAATTATAATTAACTCAAAGTATCAAGTCTACCTAATATTACTTTCTGATCTGTATAATTAAAAATAAAAACGGTGGGATAAAATTTATAAAAAAAAGAATAAATAAAAAAGATCCAGGAACGAAAAGAAAAGAAAGAGAAAATAAGGTGGTGTCATAGCAGGTGTGAGGGATGGTAAATAATACATTCCAAATTATACCTCATACCCTTTTAAATGGAATAATATGACAGTAAAAAAATAAAGCACAATATAGGTAAATAGTACCTGATCATAAGTAGCTAAGTATAAATAAATAAAGAAATGTATATAAAAATGGATAATGAGTAACGAGATTATGAACGCAAGATAGAAATGTATAGAAAGGAAAACACTAACTGCAAAGAGACCGATTCGGAACTGCTGTAAGATATACGATGGAATTTATTGCTCCTATGTTGTTTTTAAGTTATGTGGTTATTTTTGTTAATGTGTTTATGTGTTCTGTTGATGTGCTTATGTGTATAAAAGAAAAAAAGAAAAAAAAGATCCAGGAACAAACTTCTTTGTTGTCGCTAGTTGCGAAGTCGTGTCTGACCCATTGCGACCCCATGGACCATGTTCCTCCAGGCCTTCCTGTCCTCTCCCATCCTCTGGAATCCATTTAAGTTCACGCCGGCTGCTTCGGTGACTCCATCCAGCCACCTCCTTCTCTGCCGTCCCCTTCTTCTTCTTTTGCCCTCCATCGTTCCCAGCATGAGGCTCTTCTTCAGGGAGTCCTTCTTCCTTCTCATTAGGTGGCCAAAGTCTTTGAGTTTCCTCTTCAAGATCTTCTAAAGAGCAGTCAGGGTTGATCTCCTCTAGGACTGACCGCTTGGATGGCCTTGCAGTCCAAGGGATTCAATGCAGGAGTTTCCTCCAGCACCAGAGTTCAAAGGCCTCCATTCTTTGGCGCTCAGCCTTCCTTATGGTCCAACCTTCACAGCCATCCATTGCAACTGGGAAAACCACAGCCTTTTACCACATACACACTTTTGTTGGCAGGGGGATGTCTCTGCTTTTTAGGAGTTGGACTAGAAGACCTCTAAGGTCCCTTCCAACTCTGTTATTCTGGAAGCCAATAAAACACAAGCTTCCCTTGAAGAGAACAAACAGCAACGGCTCAAAACCGGCCACGTTGAAGCTGCACCCTCTCAGGAGGCTGCCTCAACCAGGCAGAGAAGTGCCCGCCTTCCATTTTTGCTGCTAAAAACAAATGAGCAAGGCGCACTCAAGGACTCCGCGAGGCTGTCAGGAACGCCGGCTGGCCATGAGCCTCGGCATTGCCACGAGGGTAAACGAAACAGCATCTCCTGCATCGCATGGCCTCAAGCGAACTGACTAGGGTGAGATGAGCTTGGAAGGGTCTGATGAAGTTGTCAGCTGCCAAGCTTTCAAGCAATCGGGGAGGCCCCCAAATTTCAAGCCGTTGCAGCTTTCTTTTTATCCTAAAGGCGTGCAAGTTTCAGCCTCTGTCTCGCACTCAGTAACTTCCCAGCTGTTGGCCCTTGCCCATCCAATAACACCTGGGCTTAAGAGAAAAATTAAGGAAAAACTGAAAGTTGACTAGCTCCGTCTATTCAATTATGCGTCTCTTCTATCCATTCTTCCCCTTCTGTCCCTCAGTGCGCCACCAAATGGGGCCAGCGGTGGCAGGCGTAGACATTTTGGTGAGGTACCGACGTTTAGTACTGTAAGTGAGCCACGGACCACCCCTGAGTGAAGGAGTGGGACGTCTGCCAGTTTGAACTGAGGTAACGGAATGTGAGACAACTGGCAGTTGGAACAGAGTTCTTTTTCAGGTGGGGAGGGGAAGTAGAATGTCAAGTTTGTAGGCTTTACGGTTCTGGAGATTTCGTGATGAGTGATAGCTGTGCTTCGTGACGAAACTCTATGATCGGTCTATGCAGGAGGAATTCGGTTCACAGGCCTTGGCTCAGTGGTGGTCGGTGATTGAAACACATAAGAGAATATCGCTCCCACTGTCTTGAGTTTGGAAGCAGTTCCATAGGTGGAAAGCATAGACATTTTGGTCAGGTACCGCCGTTTAGTACTGTAAGGAGCCCCAGACCACTCCTGAATGAAGGAGTGGAACATCTGCTAGTTTGAATTGAGGTAACGGAATGTGAGGCAACTGGCAGTTGGAACAGAGTCCTTTTCAGGTGAGGAGGGGGAGTAGAACTCCTTAGCATCAGAGTGTGTTAATTACTGTATAAGAATTACTAATGATCCGATGGTCATTTCAAAAAAATCCTTTCTTAGCCAAGAGGAACATACATGCCAAATTTCAAGTTTGTAGGCTTTACAGTTCTGGAGATTTTGTGATGAGTGAGTGGTATTTGCCTTATTAACAGGAGAGCGTCTTCCAAAAGGGCTCACTCACTGAAGGCCAAAAAGATGGATCTGTAACGAACTTCAAAATCACATCGACGCCGTGAGCCCAAAAGCACAGATCTATAATGAGAATCAGAGCAAGAATACCACCCTGGTGCTCCCTTCGCTCCGGTCCGATTTGAAGCTTTTTGTTCGATATCTTTGCTTTCTATAAAGATGGAGGAGCTTTTGACATGTATTGACCTACCTTCTAAACCGATAAAGCCTTGATATTCATGAGTCGTGCGATGGGCTTCTTGGGACAAGGCTGGGAGGAGCTGTCCGTTCCTTACCGCTCAAAGTTGGATGGTTCTTTTGATACCCTGGCCCATTTAGTTTTCTTCCTCCTCTTAAGATACACACACACACACACCCTCCTTCCCCCAGTAGGTCTAAAGCCTTCCATCATTAATTCAGATGCCTGAGGGTTGAACTCAGGGTTTGACAGTTAACATCTTGCCCTGATTACCAGCCTACTGCCAAGGGCTACTTCTCCTGGCTTGGCTTGTCATCTCTAAATTCAGCAAAGCGCAAGAGCAGAATATCTGGTTATTCCACAAAGGTCAGGTTCGTTTAATCTTATTGGACTCCTCCAAGTGGGGGGGGGAGGGGGGAACCACCCTTCTTCCTGCTGACCACAAAGTTTGGAAGAGTTCTTCCTTTCATGAAACGTCTCTTGGGAAATAGACGAGGATAGGGTCTCTTGGTTAGGGGAGGGTTCTTCCTAAAAATGAGGCGGAACGTATAGGTGTCATAGCTTCAGTACGTCAGGATGAAACCAACCTGGGTGAAATGGGAATGCAGGAATCCATCCAGCAGGGGAAATGAGCAAAGAATTAGACTGGAGCAACATCTCCTATTGAAGGAGCTCTCCGTGGTGCTGAACATGATTCTGAACTTCTTCCACTCATTGTTTGTTACATGCCTCTTCAGATCTTGCCTAGCATCCTTTCTCTGGGCCCAAAGGAAATACGCAGGGGACCCTGCAACAGTCATAAGTGTGGAGGATGAGCTTCATTTTAACTTTGAATGGTCACAGAATGTAAGTTGTAAGTTGAGGACTATCTACCTAAAAGCATGGTTTTTAACAAATCCCTAATAGTCATCAGTAACGAAATCGTGTGCAGCGCAATCTTCACGCATCCATGGTTTTTTTTCTTCTTCTTTTCTTGTGTGTTCTGTTCTCTTCTCATCTCTTCTGATTTGTTTTGCCTTGATCGGGTTCTGTTTTGCTCTGCTTTGATTTGTTCTCTCCGATTCGATTCGCTTTGTTTTAACAATGGTTTGGGGATCAGTCACCAGATTCACGCATAACCCTCTGCCCCCAACCAAGCCATTCCAGGCAGCGGAAACCTCCAGGAAATGTCTCTTAAGCAGGCCAGCTTTAAACATTTAAGGGAAGAAGGCAAAAAGACCCAGAACTAATTTTCATTCTAATTCGCTTCAGGCTACATTTGTCCTGAGGCCAAGAGGTCATCTTTAGAAGACGTAATAAATCGGCCTCTTCACAAGCCGTTAAAAAAAACAAAAACAAAGCCCCAAGACATCATTTCAAACTGGTGAGGTTACGGGAGGTCAAGATAGTTGCTTGCGGCCTCCTTCCGTTTGAGAGACAATTTGAGTAGAAACAGTGAGGACCTTTCCATGTGCAGCCAAAAAAGCCAACGCAATCCTAAGTTGCATGAAGAGAGGGATGCAATCAAGATCAAGGGAGGTACTAAGACCATTCTATAAAGCCTTAGTAAAACCACACCTAGGATACTGCAACCAGCTTTGGTCCCCACACTATAAAAAAGAGTTTTGGAATATTGGAATGTTTATTTAATTTGTATGCCGCCCCACTCCCGAGGGACCCGGGGCGGCTAACAACCAAAGGGGGGGAAGGGGATAGGACAAAAGACAAACAGAGTAAAAACAATGTCATAATGATTCAAGTGGGGCTGGAAATTCATCAGCCCCAACCTGCCGGAACAGCCAGGTCTTTGTGGCTTTGCAGAAAGCCTGGAGGGTGGTAAAGGTCCGGATCTCCATGGGGAGATCGTTCCAGAGGGCTGGAGCAGCCACAGAGAAGGCCCTCCCCCGGGGAGTTGCCAGTCGGCATTGGCTGGCGGATGGAATTCGGAGGAGGCCTAATCTGTGGGATCTGATCGGTCGTAGGGAGGTAATCGGCAGGAGGCAGTCTCTCAAGTACCCAGGTCCGATACCATGTAGGGCTTTGAAACGACTAGCACCTTGAAGCGTATCCGGAGCCCAATAGGCAGCCAGTGCAGCTTGCGGAAGATAGGTGTAACGTGGGTGTATCGAGGTGCACCCACAATCGCTCGCGCGGCTGCATTCTGGACCAGCTGAAGTCTCCGAATACTCTTCAAGGGCAGGTTGAGACTCTAGAAAGAGTGCAGAGAACAGCAACCAGGATGATGAGGGGACTGGAGGCTCAAACACACGAGGAACAGTTGAGGAACTGGGCAAGAAGAGAAGGACCAGAGGAGAGCAGTCCTCCAATATTTGAGGGGCTGCCCCAGAGAGGAGGGGTGTCAAACTATTCTCCAAGGCACCTGAAGGCCAGACAAGGAATAATGGATAGAAACTGACCAAGGAGAGATTCAACCTGGAAAATAAGGAGTTTTCTGACAGTGAGAGCAATCCACGAATGGAACAGAAGTTGCCTTCAGAAGTTGTAGGAGCTTCGCCACTGGAGACTTTCAAGAAGAGACTGGACTGTCATATGTCAGAAATGGTGTAGGGTCTCCTGCTTGGGGGGGGGGGGTTGGACTAGATGACCTACAAGGTCCCTTCCAACTCTGTCCATCTCTTTAAAAAGAACATCTTCCCACCTGTGAGGGTCTCAAGGGAATATCCTTTCACCAAGAGAAGCCTTCCCAGGGGGCTTCGTTCTACCCCAAATGAAAGGGTTGAGTTTGCTTCAGTCTACAGGAGTCATTTTCCTTTGTGCTTTTTCCAAACCGATGTGTTTTTTTTTCCCCCTCCTACATTTTTTTTGCTCTCTCCGTAGGTGGCTTTCTCTTATTTTTCTTTCTTGAGCTGAGACTTCTGGAGGATTCCAGCTTTGAAGAGCACTTCTGAAGCTACCCCACGCCTGGGAGTCCGCTTAACGGAGGCTGCATGCCAACTACGGTCTTCGTTGGAAACCAAAGTTCAGAAACCTTCAAACTGCGGTCAACATAACAAGCACGGGAGATATCTGAGGCAATCATTATTTTCTTAAGGCCGCCGCTGCTGTTTTTCCAGCTTTTGAATCCAGCCAACTGTGGTTTTCCTTCACGCGCTGCCTGTGATGCGCAGGTGATAAACACGACATTCGGGAAGGGTAGGAGAAACTGGCTTGATGGAGCGGCTTTATCGATTATCTAGCGCCACCTACTGACAGTATAAACTTCCTGCAAGGCAAGATAGAATTCTAGAAAGGTAGAATTCTAGCACTGGAAGGAACCCTTGGAGATCTTCTAGACTGACCCCTCTGTTCAAGGCAGGAGAACTTTGGTCAAATGAGTGTCCAATCTCTTCTTGAAAACCTCAAGTGATAGAGCACCCACAACTTCTCTTTTTTTGTTTGTGTGTAAAGTTTTTTTTTTTAAAACATACATCACAATATCATCAATATCATTGCATGGGCAGTTTGGCATCTGAGTATCGTTCGTTTTAGTACAAAACCAATATTAATACAGATAAATGATAGATAGATAGATAGATAGATAGATAGATAGATAGATAGATAGATAGATAGATAGATAGATAGATAGAGGTAGGTAGGTAGGTAGGTAGGTAGAAAGAGAGAGAGAGAGAGTGAGATAGATAGATGATAGATAGATAGATAGATAGATAGATAGATAGATAGATAGATAGATGATAGATAGATAGATAGATAGATAGATAGATAGATAGATAGATAGATAGATAGATGGATGATTCCATAGGTAGGTAGGTAGAAAGAGAGAGAGAGAGAGTGAGATAGATAGATGATAGATAGATAGATAGATAGATAGATAGATAGATAGATAGATAGATAGATAGATGATTCCATAGGTAGGTAGGTAGGTAGGTAGGTAGGTAGGTAGGTAGGTAGGTAGGTAGGTAGGTAGGGATAGATAGATAGATAGATAGATAGATAGATAGATAGATAGATAGATAGATAGATAGATAGAGGTAGGTAGGTAGGTAGGTAGAAAGAGAGAGAGAGAGAGTGAGATAGATAGATGATAGATAGATAGATAGATAGATAGATAGATAGATAGATAGATAGATAGATAGATAGAGGTAGGTAGGTAGGTAGGTAGGTAGAAAGAGAGAGAGAGAGAGTGAGATAGATAGATGATAGATAGATAGATAGATAGATAGATAGATGATAGATAGATAGATAGATAGATAGATAGATAGATAGATAGATAGATAGATAGATGATTCCATAGGTAGGTAGGTAGGTAGGTAGGTAGGTAGGTAGGTAGGTAGGTAGGTAGGTAGGGATAGATAGATAGATAGATAGATAGATAGATAGATAGATAGATAGATAGATAGAGGTAGGTAGGTAGGTAGGTAGGTAGGTAGAAAGAGAGAGAGAGAGAGTGAGATAGATAGATGATAGATAGATAGATAGATAGATAGATAGATAGATAGATAGATAGATAGATAGATAGATAGATATCAGGACGTATTCCTTCATTTTTCACTTAATCAATGTTTTCTACAGCCTTCTAATAACCATCGTCTAGTGTTATTATAGGGACGTGATGGCTCAGTGGCTAAGACGCTGAGCTTGTCGATCAGAAAGGTCGACAGTTCGGCGGTTTGAATCCCTAGCACCGCGTAACAGAGTGAGCTCCCGTGACTTGTCCCAGCTTCTGCCAACCTAGCAGTTCGAATGTGTGTTATGTATGTATATACTTTTGAGATCAAGCAACAGAATTTCATTTTTAATGTGTATCAGTATGTGTATCAGTAAAAAAGGTTATCTATATCTATCTATCTATCTATCTATCTATCTATCTATCTATCTATCATCATCTATCTATCTATCTCTATCTATCTATTCATCCATCCATCCATCCATCTCATTATATCTTTATCTATCTGTCTGTCTGTATCTCTGTCTACTTGTCTATCTATATCTATTTGTCTGTTGATCTATTTGTCTATTTGCCTGCCTGCCCTGCCTTCCTGTCTATTATTTAAAGGCAAGATACAAATAAAAAAAGCTAGAAAAAAGATCCAGAGTAGCCCATAGAAATATAAACATTCCCCTAACTATCAAATTTTACCTCCAAAGGGAGGAACACTTTGGCTGTTTCTCCTTCACTTTCAGAAGAAAAAACCCTCTTAAACAATTCCCACAGGGGGAGAGAGAGAGAGAGAGAGAGAGAGAGAGAGAGAGAGGGAGAGGGAGGGAGGTAGAGACAGACAGGAAGAGAGAGACAGAGAGAGACAGCAGGAGAGAGGGAGAGAGACACAGAGAGGGAAAGGGAGAGGGGGGGGAGAGAGAAAACAAGGTTTTCCCCTCCAGTCTACCACCTCTCTCTCTCACACACACACAGTCACACACACTAAAATGAGGAAGTACGACTACCCAGCCCTTACAGCTTGTGAAAAATTAAACTCGACG
Source organism: Thamnophis sirtalis (assembly GCF_051295495.1). NCBI lineage: Eukaryota > Metazoa > Chordata > Lepidosauria > Squamata > Natricidae > Thamnophis > Thamnophis sirtalis. Next base: position 32,841,518 of record NW_028261382.1, read on the forward strand.
GATTCAAACTGTCCTATTTCCACATCAAAAGGGAAGGCGCGCTGAGCTCTTCCCAAGTTATCTTCAAACGCCAACACCCTAGAAAGTTTCATGAAAAAGAGAAATAGAGAGAGAAAGAGAGAGAGAGAAATAGAGAGAGAGAGAGAGAGAGAGAGATGGGGAGAAGAGAGAGCCTAGAGCTCCCCTAAGCCCTGTGCCCCTTACCAAAGCCTCCGCCTGTCCCTCTTTCTTTCTCTTTCTCTCCTTCACCTAATTATACCCTGGTGAGTTTATTAATCAACTTGTAAATTATTTAGCAAGTAGCCACGCGCTACTACAAATACACGGTGTAGGAAGACTGGAGGAGGGAGGGGGGTGGAAACCCCCAGCCAAAGTCCCCGAGGATTTCTTAGCGATGTTGAGGCAGCGTGTGGTTTTCTTTCGTTTTATTTTATTTCATTTTTCATCAAATAAAGAAGAAATAAAACCCAAGCTTACCTCTCAGACGGGGAAATTTACCTAGCCTTTCAACTGGCAGAGAGGCTGGGTAAGTTATGTCTTAGATAGATAGATAGATAGATAGATAGATAGATAGATAGATAGATAGATAGATAGATAGATAGATAGATAGATAGATAGATGATAGATGATAGATAGATAGATAGATAGATAGATAGATAGAGACAGACAGACAGACAGACAGACAGACAGACAGACAGAGATTAGATAAATATATAGGATAGATAGATAGATAAATAGATAGATAGATAGATAGATAGATAGATAGATAGATAGATAGATAGATAGATAGAGATAGATAGACAGACAGACAGAGATTAGATAAATATATAGGATAGATAGTTAGATAGATAGATAGATAGATAGATAGATAGATAGATAGATAGATATTAGATAAATATATAGGATAGATGATAGATAGATAGATAGATAGATAGATAGATAGATAGATAGATAGATAGATAGATAGATAGATATAGATATAGATATAGATATAGATATTAGATAAATATATAGAATGGATGGATGGATGGATGGATGGATGGATGGATGGATGGATAGGATAGAGATAGAGAGAGATAGAGATAGAGATAGAGATAGATAGATAGATAGATAGATAGATAGATAGATAGATAAATAGATAAATAGATAAATAGATGATAAATAGATGATAAATAGATAAATAGATAAATAGATAAATAGATAAATAGATAAATAGATAAATAGATAAATAGATAAATAGATAAATAGATAAATAGATAAATAGATAAATAGATAAATAGATAAATAGATAAATAATAGATAAATAGATATTGATATTGAAAATAATAAAATGAAGCCAAGGGAAAGAGAGGTGGGAAGAAAAGAAAGATTTGCTCTCGGTTAGAGACTTTTTTAGAGATTAAGGTTTGGGGGTGGATGTTGAGGGCGAACCAAAGAGGTGATCCCAAATCTCTCTGGTAGATCCCAAATGGGAGAGATCACTCTTCCAAATCAAAGAAGAAGGAAAGGAGAGGGAAAGACACCTTGGGATCAAAAGAATTGTCCTGTTTCTTTCTTGTTGCTGGCAAAATAGATTCCCAAAGCCTCCAACCGGTTTCTGCTCACTTCTCCAGCCACGAGTCAGTTTTTTTTCTCTTCCAGGTGGGAGAAATTCAAATAGGATTCCTTTTTAAAGGAAGGGCAAGCAGGACTCAAAGGAAAGGCATTTTCACTCACTGCTGAAAATCGGTGTTTTTGTTTTTGATTTTAGGGGGGGAAAGCAAGAGCGAAACGTAAAATCTGGAGCAGAGAAAAGGCTGTTGGTATTTTTTTCCCCTTCTCTGCCAAATGAGAAAAATTGATTTATTTGACGATGGCTAACAGAGGTAGATAGGTTGTTTTTGGTAGCCCTTAATGGACTTTTAAAAGGGACACGGTGGCTCAGTGGCTAAGACACTGAGCTTGTCGATGAGAAAGGTTGGCAGTTCGGCGGTTCGAATCCCTAACGCCGCATAATGGAGTGAGCTCCTGTGACTTGTCCCAGCTTCTGCCAACCTAGGATTTCGAAAGCACGTAAAAAATGCAAGTAGAAAAATAGGGACCACCTTTGGTGTGAAGGTAACAGTTGTTCCGTGTGCCTTCGGAGTTTAGTCATGCCGGCCACATGACCACGGAGACATCTTGGGACAGCGCTGGCTCTTCGGCTTTGAAACAGAGATGAGCAGCGCCCCCTAGAGTCGGGAACGAGTAGCACATATGTGCGAGGGGAACCTTGACGTTTTAAGGGACTTTTGCTGACCAGTTCTAAACAATATTTATTTCTAGATAAGAGATGAGGTACAGGAAGGGAGATATATTTTATTGTCTTTTAATACTGGACAATAAGTTCTTAAAATTGTTTACACGTGTGGTGAAGGTTGGAAATGATTTGCTTATATATTTGTCTTGTTCTTTATTATCCTCTTATTTTCCCTTTCTTTTCCCTCCCTCCCTTTTTTCTTTTCATTCTTTTTGCTTATATTCGCGTTTATCTTTTATCTCTTTTATTAGTTATTGGTTAAAATAGCAGGCTAGGAAGCTGGAGAGTGTAACTTCTAGTCCTATTTTAGGCTTGAAAGCCAGCTGGGTGACTTTGGACCAATCACCAGGAGAAGGTGAATTCTAGTCCACCTTAAAGCTGTGCGGGTGGCTTTGGACCAATCACCAGGAGACGGTGAGTTCTAGTCCTGCCTTAGGCGTGAAAGCCAGCTGGGTGACTTAAGTTAGTGCCTCTCAGCCACCTCACAGGGATGTTGTTTTGGGGAAAATTTGTAGAAATACTTTACATAAATAAGAATAAATAAATAAAATATATCTTCCCACATGGATAATTAAGCTCAGAATTAATAAAGAAAAACATTTATGGAGCCTCTGTTATGAACTGGATTAGTCTTACAGGGACCTGTCCCCAGGAACAAACACGGCAAGGTGCCGTAGTTCAATTTTCTTTCATCCCCTTCCACGGATCTGTCACCTTTCTCCCTTACCTGGCCATCCTCCATCAAGGTACGGCTTAATGAACCTCCCAAGTTTGGTATCACTGGTAGCGGCTTCCTTAAGCATTTGCCCGCAGCAAACTGAGAAAAAGGAGAAAAGGGAAAAAGACAAGGTTAATTTTTAAAAAGGAAGGGAGGAAAAAAGAAAAGAAAAAAGAGGGAGGAAAAAAGAAAAGAAAAAAGAAAGAGGGGGGAAGAAAGGAAGGAAGGAGAGATAGGAAGGAAGGAAGGAAGGAGAGATAGCTTGGAGGGAAGGAGAGATAGCTTGGGAGGGAGGGAGGAAGCAGAGATAGCTTGGAAGGAAGGAAGGAGACATAGGAAGGAATGGAAGGAGGGAGGGAGGAAGAAGGAAGGAAGGAGAGATAGCAAGGAAGGAGGGAAGGAGGGAAGGAGGGAGGAGAATGTGAGCTCAATGGAGAAAATGGAGAAACAGAAAAGGACAAGATTAATTTTTAAAAAGGTGAACAAACAAAAGAAAGAGGGAGAGGGGAAGGATGGAAGGAAAGAAGAGAAGGGGGAGCTCAGCCGAGAAGAAGGAGAGACAGAAAAAGGTTAATTTTTAAAAAGGGGGAAAAAGAAAAGAAAAAGTAGTGAGGGAGGGAGGAAGAGAAAGAGGAACTCAAACCGAGAAGGTGGAGTGGGGAACAGAATAACAAAAAGCAAAAATAAAAAGCCAGATGTGAAAAAAGGATACTGAATAATATAAAAGCCATGGGGCTCCAGTTTCTCCATCAGGTATCTCTCTCTCTCTCTCTCTCTCTCCCTCCCTCCCTCCCTCCCTCTCTTTCTCTCTCTCTCTCTCTTGCTATACCAAACAAAAGCAAGGAAGAATACAGATTTTTTTTTTAAAAAGGAGGTTTTATCTTTTTTCCCCTGTTTTTTTATTGTGTAAGGTCAAGAGAGAGAAAGATACACATCAAAACAAGGCTCAGAATAGAAAAATAGGAACCACCTTTGGTGGGAAGGTAAAAGTGCTCCGTGCACCTTCGGGCGTTGAGTCATGCCGGCCACATGACCATGGAGACGTCTCCGGACAGCGCCGGCTCTTCGGCTTTGAAACGGAGATGAGCAGCGCCCCCTAGAGTCGGGAACCACTAGCACAGATGTGCGAGGGGAACCTTTACCTTTATTATTCATTTTAGATTCTTTCTCAAACTTGACAACTTTTAAGATGTATGGATTCCAGCTCCCAGAATTCATTTGGAATGCAACATGCAGCTCACGTAACAATAATCTTACTTAGGAATGGAAATTGTGGTCATAAATTGAGGATTATCCCTACGGGGGGGAAAATGCACAAAGGAAACAAAGAGGAATATTTATGGAGCACGAACCGTTGATGAGCCCGTATTTCTGAGATAGCAAGGCCGCCTGCAAACTTTTCCCAGATCCTGGAGGTCCACAAAGAAGAATCCGGGGTGAGAAAGGAGTGTTTGTATGAGGCGGTTGTCTAACGTGCGACAGAACTATTAAAAAGAAAGAAAGAAAAAGGCAGAAAGTGATACTGGCAATGACATACTGGCATGTTTTGACCAAGGTCTTCCAAAAGCATGAAAAAACTCCTTGTCCCGACAAAAACCCCTTTATTAATTGACTGTGGATTCTGCTCATTCACATCCAGCAAAGTCTTTCAAGGGAGGATTTACGGTCACAGACCTTATCTGGCTTGGAGAGCTGCCAGGCCGATCTCTGCAGAATTTGGCAAGGAGTCTCGAAGAGTCACGAACCAATGAAGTGAACTCATGGTCTCCTGCAAACTCCACTCCGCTTTCGCTCCTCTTTTATTTCCTCTGGGAGGGGCCATTCATCGACCACCTGTGGCCTTACTCCCAAGTTGACCCCTGTTCTTTAGCTGTTCCCTTCCTTTGGCCACTCTGCGCACACGCACACTGGGAACAGGCTCCAGCTGTTCTTCTGCCTCACTGATGTCTCTGAAGGCAGCTGATAACTGGCATAAGGCTCTGGCCCCCTCTCTGCCTCCGACGCAGAGCCCTCAGCAGAGCCTTCCTCAGACTCCAGGACTGGCCCATCTTCCTCCCCAACCTCCTCACTGTCCGAATGCCAGCTCCGCTGACTGCTGGTGAGACACAACAAGGGCAAAGATTTTCCATTTTTGAATACGGGGATGGAGCTTGGCTCTCTTGCACCTATAGAGAACGTCACACTCAACATGTCTACAAATGTACTTCTGTTACACATTTATACAGTGGCATAAACAGAATTACTGGAGGCTAAAACATAAGAAGAGCAGTTGCAGGAACTGGGTATGCCTATTTTAATGAAAAGAAGGACCAGGGGAGACATGATAGCAGTGTTCCACTATCTTAGGAGTTGCCACAAAGAAGAGGGAGTCAAGCTATTCTCCAAAGCACGTGAAGGCAGGACAAGAAGCAATGGGTGGAAACCAATGAAGGAGAGAAGCAACTTAGAACTAAGGATAAATTTCCTGACAGTTAAAACAATTAATCAGTGGAACAACTTGCCAACAGAAGTTGTGAATGCTCCAACACTGGAAGTTTTTAAGAAGATGTTGGATAACGACTTGTCTGAAGTGGTGTAAGGTTTCCTGCCTAAGCAGGGGGTTGGACTAGATAGAAGACCTCTAAAGTCCCTTCCAACTCTATTCTATTCTATTCTAATACATACCAGGAACCTGTTCCTTATCCCATTACGTAAATTATCTCCCCAGAGGTTCCCAATTCTCTGTTTACACACTGCATCCCTTACTGGTGAAAGAAACTTGTTGAAGTTTTCAAACTTACAGATGCTCCAAAACGAAGCTCCTCCGAGTTTCAGAGCACAAGTTGAACTCCAAATAAACATCAGCTAAACAGACTTAGCTTATGTCTCTTCTCCCCAAGCTGGCATATCCAAGATTCAGGCTAACCAGCCTGCTTACAAATGACGCTTAATTTGCAGTAAATAACCAAGTTAATTAGGAGTAATGATCCCCTAGACTCCACTTCTAATTATTCTTAAAAAAAGAAATAAAGAAAGAAATAATTTAGATGCCTCCACTGGAAAAAAAAAGAAAGGAAGAAAGAGGGAGGGAAGTTTGTTTATTTTTTATCATTCCAATTTTCAATTTCTCTCACTGCATTATTAATTAACGATAATTAATATTCAGGCTGCGCGCAACGCATTTGCAATCTGAGGCATGAATTGTTTATGAACGATGATGTGAACTTTTAAATTTAATTAAGTAATTTAAGAGGTAATTAATTTGTAAAACTCCAAATATAAACTTCGGCGGGCTTGTTTACCTTAAAAACAGAGGCCTTCAAATTAGCGAGAGGCCTTTTTTCCCCCCGAAACGCATAAACGCAGAGTGAAGTTGTGTAAAGAGTCTATCAGCGCCCGACGGCTGAGAATGGAGCAATTATTATTATTTATTTTTTTAAAGGCTGACTTTACAGAGAGCGATTTCTCCCGTTTTCCTGTTGAAGAGCTGAAACGAACGCAAACGAAGCCATGTTCAAAGCCAAGGCAACGAACCAAACCGAATGAGACAATTGGCAACTTTAAATCTCAACCCACAAATGTTCTGTCTTACACATTGGGAAGAAAAATCAGAACACCAAATACAAGCTGGGCGGATATGACTTTGTCGATGACTCTCACTCGGTCAAGGACCTTGGAATACTAATCTCTAATGATCTAAGCCCCAAAGCTCCCTGTAACAGCATTGCCGAAAAGGCATTAAGAGTTGTCAACCTAATTTTGTGAAGTTTCTTCTCCGGTAACACTGTACTGCAAACTAAGGCATGCAAAACCTTTGCCAGACCAATCCTCGAATACAGCTCATCTGCCTGGAATCCACCCTGTATATCAGACATTAATACGATCGAGCGAGTCCAGAGGTATTTCACGAGAAGAGTCCTCCACTCCTCTGCTCACAACAGAACCCCTTATACCATCCAGCTTGAAATTTTGGGCTTGGGCAACCTGGAACTATGCCGCCTATGGCCTGATCTAAGCATAGTACACAAAATTGTCTGCTACAACGTCCTACCTGTCAACGACTACTTCAGCTTCAACCTCAATAATACACGGGCAAACAATAGATGCAAACTCAAGGTCAACCGCTCCAAACTCGATTGCAGAAAATACTTCAGCCACAGAGTGGTCAATGCCTGGAATGCTCTACCTGACTCCCTTGTTGCATCCTCAAACCCCCACAGCTTTTTGGGATAATTTTTTGGGATATATAATTTTGGGAGCCACCTTCAAGTCGCCAAGGTTGAGACACACTGGTCTATCGATTGGTACCATTCCATCCCAAGGACGATTCACACGTGAAGGTTGCGCCCAGCCTGTCCCTACCTTGCCAGAAGGCATCTGCGCAGGGTTGGTCTGCATTGATCAGCTTGATGGACTTCTCAAAGGACTGGACTATCCCTGGGACGTTCCGGTGATATTCCAGCAACCTCTGAGAGGTCTCCTTCTCAGATATGCCTTCAGGGGCCTTCAAACGCCAACGGATGATGTCATCGGCGGGCCAATCAAAAGTCGTATGATACACCTCTGGGATAAAGACCAGGCATGAGACAGATTTGACTTAAAAGCCTGAAACAATATTTAACTTGCAAACGAATCTTATTCTTGGAGAGTATTCGGAAGAGCAGTTCATGGGACATCTGAGATACAGAATATCTCTCTACTTGCCCCCCTAGAATAGAGGCTGGTTGTCTCTCAGTGTTGTGGATGATTAATTCCATATTCTCCAGTCCACGAATCTACCATATTTTTCAGAGTATAAGACGCACCTTTCCCCCCCCACCTCTAAAAGAGGGTGAAAATTTGTGTGCGTCTTACACACTGAATGTAGTCCCACACACCCACTAGCCCCAACCCTTTGGCCTCTGCCGCCCAGCAATTTACCTCTTTGCAGGCTTCAATAGGCTATAGCAACCCCTGCAGCCTGTAACAGCTGATGATCGGGAGAAACTGAAAGTGAAACTTGCTGTTTGCTCCACCAGGCAAATTGGGTTCTACCACAAAACCGCGGACGACAAAATCACGGTCGACGAAAGCGCGTATGTGACATCATCACAGCGCGACGGAAAAGATCGAAAAATGTAAAAATAAAGCAAAAACCTTACCCTAACCCCCCCAAACCTAACCCTAAACCTAACCCTTAACCTAACCCTAAACCTAACCCTTAACGTAACGAAAAACCTAACGCTAACCCTTAACCTAACGCTAAACGTAACGCTAATGCTCTAACCCTAACCCTAATCCTTAACCTAACCCTAACCCTAACCCTTAACCTAACCCTTACCTTTATGTGAATCGGCTTGCTGTAATTTAATTTTTATTTCAATTTTTCGATCTTTTTCGTCACGTTGTGATGACGTCACATACGCGATTTCGTCGACCGCGGTTTTGTGGAACGCGGTTTTGACGGGTCACGGGCAAATTGCTAGGAGGCAGATTTTTTTTTCCTTGTGCTAATCAGGCTGTTTGCTGCAAGGAGGGTTAAGTCAACAACTATAAATGCCTATGGAATGTTCAAATTAGGAGACTTATTTTTTTTAAAGACTGCTTTATTGTTGTTCTAGACAACTTAACAAAATGAAGAAGCTTTTTAAAATAAATGCTTGATCTGAAGAAGCCCAGTGCTATTGTTTTAAAAAGTGATATTCTTTTAAATAGCAGAGAATAACTATACTTTCAGAAAGCACATCAATTTTAACAACATCTGTACAAGTATAGTCTGAAATATAACACTACAAACAGTGTATATTGTCTGTATACAAGGTGGCTCAGTGGTTAGAGTGCAGCACTGCAGGCTACTTCAGCTGACTGCAGTTCTGCAGTTCGGCGGTTCAAATCTCACCAGCTCAGGGTTGACTCAGCCTTCCATCCTTCCGAGGTGGGTAAAATGAGAACCCGGATTGTTGTTGGGGGCAATATGCTGACTCTATAAACCGCTTAGAGAGGGCTGAAAGCCCTATGAAGCGGTATATAAATCTTAACTGCTATTGCTATTGCTATTGTACTGTTTGTTGCAAGGAGGCAAATTGCTGGGAGGCAGAGGCAGATATTTTTCCCTTGTTTTCCTCCCTAAAAGCTAAGTGCGTCTTATACTTCAGAGCGTCTTATACTCCGAAAAATAGGGTAATCTTCACCGACTGTACAAGCTTTAATGGACAACATATCTGAAGGGCATCAGGCAGCCAATTCTGGTTCAGAATGAGATGGGATGAAAGATGGATGCATGAAGAGAATGGGTAGGGATGACATGATAGCAGTGTTCCAATATTTGAGGGGCTGCCACAAAGAAGAGGGGCTCAACCTATTCTCCAAAGCACCTGAAGGCAGGACAAGAAGCAACGGATGGAAACTAATCAAAGAGAGAAGCAATGTAAAGCTAAGGAGAAATTAACAATTAATCAGGGGAATGATTTGCCTCCTGAAATTGTGGGTGCACCCATCACTGGAGGCATTTAAGAAGAGATTGGACAACCATTTGTCTGGAATGGCAGAGGGCTTCGGTAATTACCTCCGGTCATTTCATCCACTCTCTTTCCCAAATTCCGCTCGATCAGCACGATGTCGGGAGCGTACAGCAGCACTGGGAAAAATAATTGAGGAAAACGTTACGAATGCAGGACTGAAAAAAATGGGATGTTTTTTTTTTTACCCCGTGCTTTCCGATCCTGTTCTGACCCAGGCTTCCTTAGAAAGCAAGAAGCAGAGTCTGGGTCCCGGCAATACGTCTCTTATTTACACGACTGTGAATTCCTTTCATTCAGAGTCCGCAAGGCTTGGCAAGCAGTCTTTCAGAGGAATGTTTATCAACACGAACTTTATCTCACTTGGAGAGCTGCCAGATAACTAGTTTCCAAACAGGGCAAGGCAACCCTTGGAACAGTGTCTCTTATAGCCACAAACAGAACTTTCCACTCTCGAAACAAGCGAAGGAACGAATTGATTCCTGCAAAAGCCCCCTCCTCATTCACTCCTCTTTTGTTTCCTCTGGAAGGGGCCAACCACTTCCAAGGTGTGGCTTTACACCAAAGACAAATTCCTTGTGTGTCCAATCATACTTGGCCAATAAAGTTTTCTATTCTGTTCCATTCCATTCCATTCCACTCTATTCTATTCTTTTATTCTATTCTATTTTCTATTCTATTTTCTATTTTATTTTCTATTCTATTTTCTACTCTATTTTCTACTCTATTTTCTATTCTATTTTCTATTCTATTTTCTATTCTATTTTCTTTCTATTTTCTATTCTATTTTATTTTCTATTCTATTCTATTTTCTATTCTATTCTCTATTTTCTCTCCCTATTCTGTTCTATTTATTATTTCTGTCTTCTATTCTGTATATTCTATTTTTATTCTATTCTATGCTATTCTATATATTCTATTCTATTTTTTATTCTGTTCTATGCTATGCTATTCTATTCTATGTATTCTGTACTATTTTTATTCTGCTCTATGCTATGCTATGCTATTCTATGCTATTCTATTCTTTTCTATTCTATTCTAAAGTTATAGGCTATGAACTAGGAAGCATTCAAAGAGAATTTAGAGAAGGCAAAGTCCATACCGACATGTCTAGGAATGATACCCCGCACTTGCAAGGACTTGGCAAACTCTCGGCTGTCCGGAAGCCCTTCAAGAATCCAACCCTGGAGGATAAGAGATGCAAAGTTAATCTCTCACACAGGGTGTGCAGAACATGAGTGCGAAACACGACTGAGGACCAGGGAGAGCTTCCTGCTTTCAGAGGAGAAAAGCCAGCGTTCTATTGATGTCCCAGAGAGGGAAGCCAAACCCTGACCCTCCGAGTCTGGGAAGAGGCCCCGCTTGCCAGGAGATTCTTGGAGACCCTCAGAGGTTCTCTTGGCCGGAAGAGAAGGGGAGAAGCCCCAACACTCAAAGGTCTGAGCAGGCAGGCAGACAAATAGACAGATGAGAGACAGGGAGAAGATAAAATTAAACTAGATAGACAGACAGATGAAATGGATGGATGGATGGATGGACGGACAGATAATAGAAATAGAGAGGTGATAGAGAAATGAGAGAGAGGGGGGAGGGAGAGAGAGGCAGACAATGATAGATGATAAACATTGGATGGATGGTTGGATGGATGGATGGACGGATGGACAGATAATAGAGATAGAGAGGTGATAAAGAAATGAGAGATGATAATCCTCTATCTATGGATGAAGGATGGATGATAGATGAGAGTGAGAGTTTAGATAGGTGGGTAGGTAAACAGATTAGAGAGAGAGAGATTAGGTATGTATGTATGTAGGTAGGTATGTAGGTAGGTAGATAGATACAGATTAGATAGATAGATAGATAGATAGATAGATAGATAGATAGATAGATAGATAGATAGATGAGATTAGAGATAGAGAGAGATAGAGAGACAGAGAGATGATAGATAGATAGATAGATAGATAGATAGATAGATAGATAGATAGAGATAGATAGATAGATAGATAGATAGATAGATAGATAGATAGATAGATAGATAGATAGATAGATAGATAGATGATAGAGAGAGATGATAGAGAGATAGATAGATAGATAGATAGATAGACAGACAGACAGATATAAATGAGATTAGAGATAGAGAGATAAGAGAGATGATAGACAGACAGATAAGATAGATAGATAGATAGATAGATAGATAGATAGATAGATAGATAGATAGATAGATAGATAGATGATATAGAGAGATGATAGAGATATAGATAGATAGATAAGATAGATAGATAGATAGACAGACAGACAGATATAAATGAGATTAGAGATAGAGAGATAAGAGAGATGATAGACAGACAGATAAGATAGATAGATAGATAGATAGATGATAGATAGATAGATAGATAGATAGATAGATAGATAGATAGATAGATAGATAGATAGATAATAGATGAGATTAGAGAGACAGTTAGAAGAAAGAAGGGAGGGAAGGAAGGAAGGAAGGAAGGAAGATAAGAGGGAAGGAGGAAGGGAAGAAAGGAAGAAGATAAGAGAGAGGGAAGGAAGGAGGGAAGGAAGGAAGGAAGGAAGGAAGGAAGGAAGGAAGGAAGGAGGGAGGGAGGGAGGGCATGGAGGGAATAGAAGGTAGCTTGACAAACAAGTTGTCTATAATTAAGCCTATTTCAAAGTGCAGGGCTAATGCATTATAAATAAGCCCCTCTAGAACAGATATATGGGTCACTCTCTCCCTCTCCTACCCCGCCAAGGTTTCTCCCGTCCGATCCCTAATTAGACTACATTATCCACCGGCTTGACACTTCAGTCAAACGTCCATCGCCAAGGTGCCCCGCTCGCTCGGCTTGGTGTAGGTTTATTGATATTCCGCTGGGTTCCCTCGGCCGAACCTCTCCCCCCCCCCCCCGCATTCCCAGCGGCCGGCTTCTGTTTTATCCCACATCAAAAGGCCTGTATGCTCAGGGCACTCCTCGTCCGCCCGCCCCCCACGGCTGGCTGGTTGCCTGCCTGCCGCCTGGCGCAGAGCCGGAGGTCTGAAGACAGCTGCGAGCAGAAATGGTATCACAGGAGGGACCATTTCCAACAGATGTTGGAGAGGGGAGGGGGATGAAGGAAAGGAGGAGGAGGAGGAGAAGGGAGGAAGGGACAGGGAGGGGGGCAAGAGGGAAGAGCAGGCAACCCGAGTTATATATCGACCGTGGCTTCCCCCCTGGGTCGCCATTAAAGAGTCATTAACAGCATCTTCAGGCTTCCATCCCAAGGGAGCCGCGGGGCAGGAGCCCCTTCTACAAGTAGTCCTCGACTTACGACCACAAACATTTGGCCGTGGCTAAGCGAGACGTTCCTCAAGCGATTTTCACCCTGTTCCACGGCCTTTCTTGCCAGAGTTGTTAAGTGGATCATTGCTTAATAATATGGTCGTTAAGTGAACCCGGCTTCCCCATCCGCTTGGCTTGTCAGAAGGTCGCAAAAGGGGGTCACATGACCTTCGGGACACTGTGACCGTCGTGAGTATGGATCAATGGCTAATGGTTTGAATTTCGATCATTTAACCTATTTCAAAACCCGAGTTGGAGCTACGCGGAATTTTTCTTGGCGCCTATCAATTTACTGTGCTGAGCCGCGGAGAAGGAAGAGCTAGTTGGCAAACCGCAACGCGCAAAGATGCCGAAAACCTTCCCCCCCCCCCCCAGCTGTCAGCTGCAGAACTTAATACCCGTGGCCCTTGGGCTGCAGGACACACACACACACAAACCCTGTTGTGATCAATCGCGATTCTAATGGCATTCACAGCCCTCTAGGATTCCTCGAAGCCTCATCGATCAATACATAGGGGCTCCTCGGAGATTCCCAGCGACAGCGTTAAACCCCCAAGAGCGTCGCAAGGATGTCCGCGCAAAAGCCAACGCAACGGCAAGAGGTGGGACAGAAAGCCAGGCAATTAAGGCCAGCCGAATGACACCGGGAGGAGAAATAAAAGGAAGAAGCGGGAAGGAGCGGTAGCCCGCAGGCCCAGTTCACACAATGTTTTTGACATTTTTCTTCCGAACCAGTGATATACCGAGCTGCCTTTTCGAGCCGCGTGCCGTAAATCTGGCTGGAGGTTGTCGGGGAAGCAAGATCTTCCCACTTTGAAGCAACTTTGCTTTCCCTTTAGGTTGGAACTGAACACAGTGCTTGCTGGTCGTTGTGGCACTGAATCTCGGGATCTATGGTGATTATTTTCCCTTGCAAAATAGATGCAGAATAGGTGTCATTCCACCTCGATTTTCCGTTGTTCAGAAATTACTGTTCTGACCTAGGCTTCCCGAGACAGTAAAAAGCACGCGCTTAGTCCCCAAAACCCTCTTTTTATTTCAACGGCTGCGGAATTATGTTCCTTCACAGCCCGTAATGAGTCCCAAATAAGTTTGTAAAGAGTCCAACAGAAGTCTGCCAAAGTCTTTTGGGATAAGGCTGAAAAGCACCCATCTTTATCTCCCTTGAAACGCTGCCAAAGACCTAATTGGTAATTAGCTTTGCAAGGCCACACGGAGCACAGAGTCAAAACGGAGCTTCAGAACTTAGACGACCAGAACGAACAAAGAGCTAGGTTGCTTCTCTCCTTCATTAGGTTCCACCCGCTTGGCAATTGGCTCATACTTATGACAGTTGTTGTGTCTTAGGTGATCCTCTTTTGTGACCTTCTGGCGAGCACAATCAATGGGGAAGCCAGATTCACTTAACAACTGTGTTACTATTAGAATAGAATAGAATAGAATAGAATAGAATAGAATAGAATAGAATAGAATAGAATAGAATAACAGAATAGAATAACAGAATAGAATAGAATAACAGAATAGAATAACAGAATAGAATAACAGAATAGAATAGAATAGAATAACAGAATAGATTAGAATAACAGAAAAGAATAACAGAACAGAATAGAATAGTTTAACAGAAAAGAATAATAGAATACAATAGAAAGAATAACAGAATACAATAGAATACAATAGAATAACAAATTTGGAAGGGACCTTAGAGGTCTTCTAGTCCAACCCCTTGCTGAGGCAGGAAACCCTATACCACTTCAGACAAAGGGTTATCTAATCTCTTATTAAAGACTTCCAGTGTTGGAGCATTCACAACTTCTGGAGGCAAGTTGTTCCACTGATTCATTGTCCTCACTGTCAGGAAATTTCTCCTTAATTCCAGGTTGCTTCTCTCCTTGATTAGTTTCCACCCATTGCTTCTTGTCCTGCCCTCAGGTGCTTTGGAGAATAGGTGGACCTCCCCCCCTTCTTTGGGGCAGCCCCTGAGATGCTGGAACACGGGTATCACGTCACCCCTAGTTCGAATCTCAGGTCCCCTCATTGCAAGCTCTGGGTCATACATACGCTGCAGACGCAGTCATCCAGCTTCAGGCGTTCTTCAATCAGCTGGGCCCACAGATCTTTGGAGACATTCTAAATCATTGTTCAAGAGAGAGAAGGAAGAGATGAGCTCAAGAAAATCAGACCCCAACTCCATGCAATCAAGAAATATCTCAATCAAGCAACCAGCGAGGACAGGACAACTCCTGACCCCACCGCTAGAATATAAAACGAGAGCCAACCCCACTCTTTCTAGCACTGATAAGGTTACCAAGTTGGGTGATGTCAGTAAGAAAATAACCAAGCTCAGAGAGCACCTGGGACCTGAGTCACCATCCTCCTCCTCCTCCTCCTCCTTCTCCTCTTCCTTTTCTTCCACCCCCTCCTCTCCCCAAACCACACTCCCTTCTAGGACTGATGACATTATCTAGTTGGATCATGAAACGTCTGCAAGAAAACAACCCAGCCGAGAGAGCACTGAGTACCCCAGAGCCACCATCTTCCTCCTCTTCTCTTCTTCCTCGTCCTCCTGCTCTTCTGCCCCCTTCTCCTTCACTGCACAAACCCCACTCCTAGCACGGATGATGTTCCCTGGCAAGGTAATGAAACATCTGCAGGAAAGTCACCAAGCTCAGAGAGCACCAAGGATCCTGCAGTCATCCTTCTTCTCTTCCTCCTCTTCTTCTTCTCCCTCCTTCTCCTCCACTCCATAAACCCCACTCCCTCCTAGCACTGACGATGTTACCTACGTGGGTCATGAAATGTCTGCAAGAAAACCACCAAGCTCAGAGAGCACCAAGGACCCCACAGTCGTCATCCTTCTTCTCCTTTTCTTCTACCTCCTTCTCCTCCACTCCACAAACCCCTCTCCCTTCCATCACTGATGACGCTACCTAGTGGGGTGATGAAATGCCTACAAGGAAGCCACCCAGCTCAGGGAGGACCCGACAGTTGGAACCCCGGGCTACGAAGATTCTCTTCTCTCGTTAGCCATGTTTTTTGTGGGGTCCAGCTTCGGCACGATGGGAAGGCGGTGCTCCAGAGCTTCATCCGTTTTCATCGCAAGAGACCCATCTGCATTAAAGGATCTCCAACAGGGCAGCCGAAGGATTCGGCTGGCCAGCCTAAGGCTATCGGCCACGGACGTTTCTCTATCGGTTGGGTAAAAGAGACGTCCAAGTTTCCTTTGCCGCTGTGCTAAACTATGAGTTCATGGCCATCGCCAACTGCTTTACTTAGCCACAAATGCAGCGTCTCACCAGTCTAGGCCTTCATCCATTTTTCCTGATTTCTTTCAACCCCTTTCTTGTTTTTCCCCTCCTCCTTTTAAACATTTCCTACGGTTTCTCCCTTTTTTAAACAAATCTCCAAGGCCTCGTGTCTTTACAGCCATAACAGTTCAACCATGAGCTACCAATAGTCTATTAGAACAGTGTTTCCCAACCTTGTCAACTTGAAGATGTCTGGACTTCAACTCCCAGAATTCCCCAGCCAGCATTCGCTGGCTGGGGAATTCTGGGAGTTGAAGTCCGGACATCTTCAAGTTGACAAGGTTGGGAAACACTGTATTAGAACACTAAGCGAGCTACAGTGTGTGGGGTTATGGTAGTTGCAGCGAACTCTTGCTGATGTTACCTAGCTGGGTAATGAAATGTCTGCAAGAAAAGAAGAAAAAACACCAGCTAAAAGACCTCCTCCTTCTCCTTCTCTTCCTCCTCCTCTCCTTCTCCTGTTCCTCCTCCTTCTCCTGCTCTTCTGCCCTCTTCTCCTTATGCTCCACTGCACAAATCCCACTCCCTTCTAGCACTGATGATGTTATGTAGTTGGGTCATGAAATGTCTGCAAGAAAACCACCAAGCTCAGAGAGCACCATGGACACCACAGTCGCCGTTTTTCTTCTCTTCTCCTGTTTTTCTACCTCCTTCTGCTCCACTCCACAAACCCCTCTCCCTTCCAGCACTGATGACGCTACCTAGTGGGGTGATGAAATGTCTGCAAGGAAACCACCAAGCTCAGACAACACCAAGGACCCCACAGTCCTCTTCTTCCTCCTTTTCCTTCCCACTTCTCTTTCTCTCCTTCACTTCTCCCCAATCCCCTTTCCCTTCTAGCTCGGATGATGTTAACTAGCTGGGTCATGAAATGCCTGCAAGAAAACCACCCAGCTCAGAGAGTACCAAGGACCCTACAGTCCTCCTCCTCCTCCATTCCCTTCCCACTTCTCTTTCTCCTCCTCCTCTCCTTCCCACTTCTCTTTCTCTCCTTCACTCCTCCGCAATCCCCCTTCCCTTCTAGCTTGGATGATGTTCCCTAGCTGGGCCATGAAATGTCTGCAAGAAAACCATCCAGCTCAGAGACTACCAAGGACCCAACAGTCCTCCCTCTCCTCCTCCACTCCACAAACCCTTCTCCCTTCCAGCACTGATGACGCTACCTTGTGGGGTGCTGAAATGTCTGCAAGGAAACCACCAAGCTCAGGCAGCACCAAGAACCCCATAGCCTGCCCCTAAAAACCCCGGAAAGTCCGCCGTGCTTCCTCCAGATGAGCAGCCGGCAAACAGAACATAGAAGTTGGCGGATCGGCGTGTTTAATAATTCTCAGAAACTTTTCCCCCCTGCTCTTCCCCAACGAGAAGAAATGTTGCTTTCGCTTCAAAGGAGCTGGGATGTAAGCCTGTCCAGGATGGGGTACCGGAGATCCATGGCAGGCAGGTGAAGGGTGGACTAAATGACCCAATTAGGCCTTTCCCCGGTGACTCGAAGCCGGCTCCGTTAGGCACCCGAGCGCTGGAGAAGAGGAAAGAAACAACTTCGGCGGGTTTCTTGGAAGTCTTGAGAGTCCCGCCGGGCGGGCGCGTCAAAAGCTTCCCGCAGCCTCTCGCGGCTGGAGACATTCCTTGGCAGCTTTGAGGCTGTCACTTTACAAAGGTGCCTCATGCTGCTTGCAGAAGCCGCCAGTCTCTCCCGGCCTGCTTTGATGTGTCATTTTCAAGAGATCTTGGGGTCTGGTGGAATCCAATTTAAGCCCCCTCCCCTGCTTTCCTCCCCATCCCTTCTGAACTCCTTTGGCTCAGTTCTCCTCCGGCTTGCCGGACCCGGCTTGCCTGGCCAGCCTCGACGAGGTGAGGAGCAGCAACCAAGCAGGGGATGGATGGATGGTTGGAGGACAGGAGGAGGGACAGATGGACAGAGCTGCTTGGTCAATGCAGGGGAGGGGAGTCAGTTCCCAGCCTCTGGCTAGCTGTCTTCAGCAGAAGAGGGGGAGATCTCCCCCTAAAACTGGGCAGGAGTATAGTTCAGGAAAAAATATATATTTTCTGGAGGAACCGTGGGTCTGAAAGGATCTGGGACGGATGGAATAATAGGTTTCTAGCTCAGGGGACTGGTGATGTTACTGATTGGGGTCACGAGACGTCTGCGAGAAAAAGAACCAAGCTCAAAGGCTACTGTATTTATATACAGTAGCGCTGATGATGTTCCCTAGTTGGGTCGCGAAACGTCTGCAAGAAAACAACCAAGCTCAGAGCTACCGCATAGAGAGCAGAAAGCTGATCACACTCACTAGCACTGATGATGTTACCTAGCTGGGTCATGAGATGTGTGCAACGAAACAGAGAAGTGGAGAGAGCATCGAGGGCCAATCACTAGGAGACTGGGAATTCTAGTCCCGCCTTAGTCATAAAAGTCAGTGGGGTGACTTTGGGCCAATCACTAGGAGACTGGGAATTCTAGTCCCGCCTTAGTCATAAAAGTCAGTGGGGTGACTTTGGGCCAATCACTAGGAGACTGGGAATTCTAGTCCCACCTTAGTCATAAAAGACATTGGTTGACTCTAGGCCACTCCCTCTCTCTCTCGATGCAATCCACCTCACATGGTTGTTGTTGTTGTGGGCAAAACAGGAGGGAGAAGCAATATGGTCTATGTTCAACTCCTCGAGTTACTTCCCACGGGATAAAAAACTCATCCATCCATAAAAACTCATCACTCTGCTTAACAACCAGTTCCCACAACACGGTCAAATAATTTACTAAGACTGTATTACTATTCTTCTCCTCTTCCTTCCTAGCATCTATTTCTCCCCACTTATGACTATAACCATGTTGCTTGTACCTTTCAATTTATGTTGTTTTTATTTGTTTCCTAGTATGATTTGATAGCTTATGACTTTCACTAAGTGTTGTATCTTTTTATTCTTGATGAATGTATCTTACTCTCCTTATGTACACTGAGAGCATAAGCACCAAAGACAAATTCCTCGTGTGTCCAACCACACTTGGCCAATAAAGAATTCTATTCTATTCTCAGTCCATTCCATTCCCATTTCTATTCTATTCTTCCATTCCATTCTATTCTATTCCATGTCATTCCATTCCCATTTCTATTCTTCCATTC
Organism: Thamnophis sirtalis; assembly: GCF_051295495.1. Classification (NCBI taxonomy): domain Eukaryota; kingdom Metazoa; phylum Chordata; class Lepidosauria; order Squamata; family Natricidae; genus Thamnophis; species Thamnophis sirtalis. The sequence goes on from NW_028261382.1 coordinate 32,860,740, forward strand.
CATTCCATTCCATTCCATTCCATTCCAATTTCTATTCTATTCTTCCATTCCATTCTATTCCATTTCATTCCAATTTCTATTCTATTCTTCCATTCCATTCTATTCTATTCCATGTCATTCCATTCCCATTTCTATTCTTCCATTCCATTCCAATTTCTATTCTATTCTTCCATTCCATTCCCATTTCTATTCTATTCTTCCATTCCATTCTATTCCATTTCATTCCAATTTCTATTCTACTCTTCCATTCCATTCCAATTTCTATTCTATTCTTTCATTCCATTCCATTCCATTCTATACCATTCCATTCCAATTTCTATTCTATTCTTCCATTCCATTCTATTCTATTCCATTTCATTCCAATTTCTATTCTATTCTACTTTATCTTCTTCCCTAATACGTCTTTCTCAACCGAAGTAGAGGTTCAGCACCTCGGACAGCACAAGGGGAGAGAGACTTTTTCCCCCCTCACTCACCATCTGGTTCGACAAGTTGGATTTTTCTGGGACTTTTCTGATTCCTTTGAAGGGCCTAGAGTTGCGGGGGAAACCGCTCTTCTTCGCAGATGCCAGCTGAGCCAGGGAGAGAGGCCTACAGTGTGCGCCGTGTCAATTTCGTTAGCTGTTCCCCACCCTGCCATGTCTGATTTTTGCCAGGTCTCCGTGCCTTTCATGTCGCGTAATAATCAAGGAAACCCTATAGGGTATCCTTGAAAGCACCGCTGATTAGCCTGAAATATGCTAATAATGAGAGTAATTAAGCCAAAGGGGATTTTTCCCCCCCTTTCCCGACTCACAAACATGGCTGTGTGTTTCAGAGTGTGTGTGTGTGTGTGTGTGTGTCTGTGTGTGTGTGTGTGTGTGTGTTTGCATCCTCCAAATCAATTGAGGCTTTATTGTGAATGGAACGGAAATCCATCTCCAGGAAAAAGAAAGGCTCTGGGTGGTTGTTCCCCCCCCCCCCGAGATCAATTGAAAAAGAGGGCCCAAGATTGGTTGGGGTGATCGATGACGGAAGGAGCAAGAAAGCTGCACACCCAGGAAGCTAAAAATAAGTTTTTAGAATGTAGAATAACAGAGTTGGAAGGGACCTTGGAGGTCTTCTAGTCCAACCCCCAGCTCAGGGAGGAAAGCCTACACCACTTCAGACAAATGGTTATCCAACATCCTTAAAAACGTCCAGTGTTGGAGCATTCACAACTCCTGGAGGCAAGTTGTTCCACTGATTAATTGTTCTCATTTTCAGGAAATTCCTCCTCAGTTCTAAGTTGCTTCTCTCCTTGATTAGTTCCCACCCATTGCTTCTTGTTCTACTCTCAGGTGCTTTGGAGAATAGTTTGACTCCCTCTTCTTTGGGGTAGCCCCTGAGATATTGGAAGACTGCTAACATGTCGTCCTTAGTCCTTCTTTTCATTAAACTAGACATACCCTGTTCCGTTTTTTTATTTGTATCCTGCCTTTATTATTTTTTACAAAAAATAATAAATACATATCCAACAAACCTTCCTCCTCCTATTTTCTCCCTAACAACAAACTGCCAAAGGCAGGACTAGAATTCCCAATCTGGTGCTGATTGGCTCAAAGTAATCCAACCAGCTTTCATTCCTAAGGCAGGACTAGAACTCCCCGTCTCCTAGTGACTGGCCCCAAGTCACCCAGCTGGCTTCCATGCCTAAGGCAGGACTAGAACTCCCAATCTCCTGGTGACTGGCCCCAAGTCACCCAGCCGGCTTTCATGCCTAAGGTAGGACTAGAACTCCCCGTCTCCTGGTGACTGGCCCCAAGTCACCCAGCCGGCTTTCATGCCTAAGGCAGGACTAGAACTCCCAGTCTCCTGGTGACTGGCCCCAAGTCACCCAGCCGGCTTTCATGCCTAAGGCAGGACTAGAACTCTCCATCTCCTGGTGAACTGGCCCAAAATCACCCAGCTGGATTTCATGCCTAAGGCAGGACTAGAACTCAATGTCACCTGGTGATTGGCCTAAAGTTACCGAGCCGGCTTTCATGCCTAATGCAGGACTAGAACTCTCCATCTCCTGGTGAACTGGCCCAAAATCACCCAGCTGGATTTCATGGCTAAGGCGAGACTTGAACTCACAATCTTCTGCTTTCCACTTGGCGCCTTAAGCCTCCTGCTGCATAATGGATGGGCCAAGAGGCTGAGAAGAGACCCTCCCTAGTCTCCTGGGCCGTAAAAGGGCGGGGGGGGAAACGCGAGATTTATATTTTCAGACTTGCAAGGTTCTGTGAATGTCGCCTTAGAATGAAATCGAATTGGTTGATCCGGCCGTGTTTGCTGTCTGGTCTACCTGAGAAGACTTGACACCAGGAGCCTCTTATCACCGACTCCGAAGGGCGCCCGGGAGCCCATTCTTGATGCCAGCAAACGGTGATAATTGGACCCCCTCATCGCGCGCCTGCCAAAAAAAAAAACCCCGGCAAACGCCACAATTTATTTCCTCCCCTCCCTCGCCCGCAGAGACAGCCTTGTTACTTGTAGAAAACCTACCTGCTTTCTCTCCAGACGCCCTCGCACTTCACTTGAGAGGGCTGACCAATCATCGGCTACCAAAGTCTCTCGGGAAATCCGGGGGATTATCAATTGTTTACTGAGCCACATCGCCTGCAGGGAGAATGCAAAAGGTGGGGGAAGGGAAACGGGCCGGTGGGGAAGTGTGTGCGTGTGTGTGCGTGTGTGTGCAAGAAATGTGGGTTTGCCACAAATATTTGAAGAAACGGGAAAGGGTCCCTTAAGCAGGGAAAAGACACCCCCACCCCCACGGTGCTCAGAGCAAAAAAGTCAAAATGTTTAGAATGTTTAGAATGTTTATTAACATTTGTAGGCCGCCCTTTTCCCTGAGGGGACTCAGGGCGGCTCACATAAAATCAGGAAGGGGGATACAGACAATGACGTAGACACATATAATAAAAATAATAAGCAACATTCATTCATCATTCGGGAGGGGCGGCTATCTTTGTCCCCAGGCCTGACGGGCTAGCCAGTTCTTAAGGGCTGTGCGGAAGGCCTGGACGGTGGTGAGGGTACGAATCTCCACAGGGAGTTCGTTCCAAAGGGTCGGGGCTACTACTGAGAAGGCCCTCCTCCTTGTAGTTGCCAGCCGACACTGGCTGGCCGATGGAGTTCGGAGGAGGCCCAATCTATGAGATCTAATTGGTCGCAGGGAGGTAATGATGCACGAGAACAGCTGCTTTAAAAAAAGAGAGAGAGAAGGAGGAGAAACGACTTAAATTTGACACGGTGGGGATTTGTGAGAGGGACATTTATGGAGGCCGGAAAAAATATGTCCTCCCCGGGTCTGTTCAAAAGCAGCGGAAGTCCCCCCCCCCCACTTTTTTTTTTCCTAGAGGTTTCAAGCCGAGCCTTGTCACTTGTTTAACCGGGCAGCTTTAATGTGGATTCAATTTAAAGGCGGTTCTGATAAAATAGGTAAATAAAAATCAATAAGTGAGGTGCAATGGAAAAGGGAATCAACATCAGTGGCGGCCCTTTCTGGTGTTGCAATAGGAGGTAGCCGTAAGCAACTTCCCCTTTCAACCAAGAGCTATTGATCAATAAATCAAGAGCCCCAAGTCATGAATTACCTAAAGGTCTGAAGAGATCATCGAAACGGAGCGATGGAAATTGAAAAATCTTAACGCGGCCCTGTGTTAAGGGAACATCTGAACATGCTTGGCTTAAAACAACAGCCCCTCCTGCTGCTTTTTAAATGGTCATTCGATGGTCTTCTCCTGATTGTTATTGTGGGCGTTTTGCTATCTTTAAACATGATGAGAAGGAGCTAGGGGAGAGGAGTGGGAGTTTTGGAGGTATGGTCACTTTTTCCCCGGCAACTTAGTGAAGGAGGATGGAGGAGGAGGAGGAGGAGGGAGGAGGAGGAGGAGGAGGAAAAGAAAGAGAAGAAAAGGAAGAAAAAGAGGCGGAAGAGAGGAGGAGAAGGGATGGAGAAGGCAATTGAGAGAAGGAAGACAGAGGAAGAAGAGGAAGGAGGAGGAGAAAAGGAAGAAAAAGAGGAGGAGGAAGGTGGAGGAGGTTGAGAGGAGGAAGCCAAAGAGAAAGAAGAGGAAGGAGGAGGAGAAAAGGAAGAAAAAGAGGAGGAGGAAGGTGGAGGAGGTTGAGAGGAGGAAGACAAAGAGAAAGAAGAGGAAGGAGGAGGGAAAAAAGGAAGAAAAAGAGGAGGAGGAGGAGGGAGGAGGAAGGAAGAGAAGAAGAAGAAGAAGAAGAAGAAGAAGAAGAAGAAGAAGAAGAAGAAGAAGAAGAAGAAGAAGAAGTAGAAGGAGAAGGAATTACAGTATATGGCAAAGAAGAGGGAATTATATGAAGGAGAAAGAGTTAGATGGAGGAGGGGGGAAGTGGTGTTGAAGAAGGAGCAGTGAAGGAGAAGGAAGGGGAAAAGGAAGGGGAAGGGGAAGGAGAGAGATGGATAAAGAGGAAAAGGAGGAGGAGGAGGGGGATATACTCACAATAGTAGTTTTCCCAGAGGCTGGAGGACCAAGTAAAAAGATCCTTGGAGCTATGGATAAAATAAAGATTTTTTTTAAAAAAATGTCAGGATTCTTCATTCTTACACAGCTGGATCAGTTTCTAATTCCTGCCCAACATGGGAGCTGCTTCCTTGAGGTTCAGTTTGGTGCTTCTGTTTACAATCGTCAACATGGGCCTCCAACGTGGAGGCTGGAGGTTCTCAAGAAAATTGAGAGACACAGAAGATGCTCTACCTGGGGGTGGGGGTGGGACAGATGTTGTGGACTTCAACTCCCATGACACCTTGCTATTGTGGTCAGGGAAAGGAATGTATATATATATTTATTTTATTTATATAGTCAAGCGTGTATGAGAAAACAAGTATGAATGTAACATATAAACGTATAAGCAGGTATTCTGACCCCCTCCTCCGTCCAGTAATGAATACCGAGACAAGCTTAACTGGAATGTACTTTAATAGCAAGACACCAAAACCTCGGTGGCTGAAAGCCAAGCAGAACAAACAGATAAGGACCTTGGCAGCAACTCAGACAAACCTTGGCAGCAATCCAGCCTGCCAAACTAGGTACAAAAGTTCTCCAACTTTTAATCACTGCGTTGACTTCTGCAAAGAGGGGCGTGTGCACAAGTAGCCTTTTTGTAGTCTGGAGAGGAGCCTAATGACCACCAGCTGAGTGCAATTACCTCCTGTAATTGCGTAATTATTCCTGACGCCTACTAGCTCTTCGATGGCGTGCATCCAGGAACAACTCACTACTGGCAACCGGCTCACTCTCCCTTGTCTCCTCCCCACTGGTCCAAGGCTCAGGTGCCTCCTGATGGCCAAGCAGCCTCTCTGCGCCCTGCTTGGAGTCGGAACCCTGTCCAGGGTCCTCCACATCCTCCAGAGCCGACTCATAGGGCCCCTCGCTGTCGGAGTCTAGTGGCAGCTCCAACGGCTCCTGCTTGGCCACAACAAGCAGGTATACGTATATACATAAGAAATGAGTACAAATAAGTGGGGATAGTAGGACAGAGACGCTAGGCACGCTAGTGCGCTTATGCACGCCCCCTTTACGGAGCTCTTTAGGAAAGGGGTGAGGTCCACGCTAGACAGTTTAAGGTAGAAGCTGTGGGGTTTGAGGATATAACAACAGAGTCAGGTAGAGCATTCCAGGTGTTGACCACTCTGTTGCTGAAGTCATATTACCTGCAATCGAGTTTGGAGTGGTTTATCTTGAGTTTGTAGCTATTATGTACTCTGCATTGTTGTGGTTGAAGCTGAAGTAGTCATTGACAGGTAGGAGGTTGTAGCAGATAATTGTGTCTACTACGCTTAGGTCAGAACTTAGTCGACATAGTTCCAGGTTGTCCAAGCCCAAAATTTTGAGCCTGGTGGCATAAGGGATCCTATTGTGAGCAGAGGAGTGGAGGACTCTTCCTGTGAAATACATCTGGACTTGCTCGATTGTATTAATGCCCGAAATACAGTGCGGATTCCAGGGGGAAGAGCTGTATTTGAGGACTGGTCTGGCAAAGGTTTTTGTATGCCCTAGTTTGCAGTCCAATGTTACCGGAGAAGAAGTAGGACATGGCAGTAGGAAGAGTTTGTAGCTGGCTTGTTTCTATTTTACTTTTGACGCATTCGTGCTGAACAGAACTGTTTTTTAAAGAGCATTCAGGATTCATCCTGTGAAGGGATGCTGGGAAGTCCAAAGGCAATCTTTAGAAAAAGAAGGAATAGAACAAGGAAGCCATTTCGGTCTTCATATAATAAGCTAAAACTTTGTCCTTCGATGTGTAGATTGTGGGTATGGGAAGCAATGGAGTCCCAATCTACTCTTGCTAGACCATGGTTTACTTCACTCAGATCTATCGAGTAAGCCACAATGGGCGAGGATGGCACATCCACACTTGGCCTTGAACAACTAGCCAATCACAATGTCTACATGCACACAAAACTCTACGGGGAACTCAACACAATGTGTTGGTCCAGGGAAGGTTGTGGCTCTCAGGACCTGCCCTTCACACAAAGCTTCTTAACAGAGTTGGAAGGGACCTTGGAGGTCAAATAGAATAGAATAAACAGAGTGAAAAGGGACCTTGGAGGTCTTCTAGTCTAACTCTCTGCCGAGGCAGGAAACCCTACACCACTTCAGACAAATGGCTATCCAACATCTTCTTAAAGACTTCCAGTGTTGGAGCATTCACAACTTCTGGAGGCAAGTCATTCCACTGATTAATTGTTCTAATTGTCAGGAAATTTCTCCTTGGTTCTAAATTGCTTCTCTCCTTGATTATTTTCCACCCATTGCTTCTTGTCCTACCCGGAGGTGATTTGGAGAACAGCTTGACTTCCTCTTCTTTGGGGCAGCCCCTGAGATATTGGAGCACTGCCATCATGTCTCCCCTAGTCCTTCTTTTCATTAAACTAGACATAGCCAGTTCCTGCAACCGTTCTTCATATGTTTTAACCTCCAGTCCCCTAATGCTCTTTGTTGCTCTTCTCTGCACTCTTTCTAGAGTCTCAATGTCTTTTTTACATCGTGGCGACCAAAACTGAATGCCGTATTCCAAGTGTGGCCTTACCAAAGCCTTATAAAGTGATATTAACCCTTCACGTGATCTTGATTCTATCCCTCTGTTGATGCAGCCTAGAACTTCGTTGGCTTTTTTGGCAGCTGCTGCCTACGCCTGGCTCCTATTTAACCGGCTGTCCACTAGGACTCCAAGATCCCTCTCACAGTTACTCCTATTGAGCAAGGTACCACATATACTGTACAACCCCCAACTCTGCAGAGAAGAGCAACAAAGATGGTAAAAAGATCTGGGGGGCCAAATCATATGATGGACAGTTGAGGGAGCCTAGCCATGCCTACCCTATCAAAGAGAAGGATTAGAGGGGACACGACAGCTCTCTTCCACTATTTGAGGGGCTACCACAGAGAAGAGGGAATCAACCTATTCTCCAAAACGCCTGAGGACAGGACAAGAAGTGAGTGATGGAAGCTCATCAAAGACAGACCCAACCAGAACTAAGGAGAAATTTTTTGACAGTGAGAACAATTAATCAGTGGAATGGTTTACCTTCCAAAGTTGAAAGTGAACAGGAAAGTCATCTGACTGGGATAGATATAGATAGATCTCTGCTCAATGTCTCCTGGCTCTCTATCTCTGTCTGTCTGTCTGTCTGTTTCTACCTACCTAACTACTACCTACTTACCTCTATCTCTCATCTACCTATATTTATCTATATATTTATCCATCCATCCATCCACCTACTTAACTACTTACCTACCTACCTCTATCTCTCATCTGTCGATAATGTATACACATCTACATCTACATCCATCCATCCATACCTATCTATCTATGTCTCTCATCAATCTATCTATATCTATCTATCTATCTATCTATCTATCTATCTATCTATCTATCTATCTATCTATCTATCTATTATATATATACATCTACTACATCTATCCATCCATCCATCCATCCATCCATCCATCTACCTATCTATATCTCTCATCTATCTAACTATCTATCTATGTATACACATCTACATCTACATCCATCCATCCATACCTATCTATCTATGTCTCTCATCAATCTATATTTATCTATCTATCAATCTATTATATATATACAGCTACTACATCTATCCATCCATCCATCCATCCACCTATCTATATCTCTCATCTCTCATCTCTCATCTCTCATCTCTCATCTATCTATCTATCTATCTATCTATCTATCTATCTATCTATCTATCTATCTATCTATCTATCTATCTATCTATCTATCTATCTATCTATCTCTATATCCATACACATCTACATCTATCCATCCATCCATCTACCTATCTATGTCTCTCATTCATCTATATTTATCTATATATATACATCTACATCTATGTTGCATTTGTGCTGATAAATAAATAAAGGGAGACTAGTATAGATCTATTTCAAGCTATTTAGCTCTCATCAGCTAGCCATACCCTTACTGGGATTTGAACCTGTGCTGTATTACATATTAGGCAGTTGTGTTAGCCACTAAGCCACAGGTTCTCCTCCTTTATCTACATCTATCCATCCATCCATCCATCCAACAATCAATCATCTATCAATATCTCTCATCTACCTATATGTATCTATATATCTGTATCTGTATCTGTATCTGTATCTGTATCTGTATCTGCATCTGTATCTATATCTAATCTCTATCTCTATCTTTATCTCAATCTATCTATCCACCCAACCAACCAATTACCTACCTACCTACCTATCTTTCTATCTTTTTCTCTTTCGTCGTCATCATCATCTATAGGTTTTTCAAGAAGATTGGACAAGCATTTGTCTGAAACGATATGAGGACACTTACCTTAGAAGGTTGGACTAGAAGACCTCAAACAAGGTCCCTTCCAATGATGTTATTCTATGTCGCAAGTAGCTAGCCCAGAAAGCATGTTTTGGAAATTCATCGGAAAGCTATGGAGCGATTTTGCTTTTCCTCTCACGTCTAGTGGTTGCAACTAGCTTCCTCCCAGGGTGAACTTAGAAGCAGAAGTCCCCTTGAACATTTCTCAGGTTCCCTCTGGTGCGGGCAGCCAAGCCTTTCCCTCGGCCACTGGAGACAGGCGTCTTAGTTCTTTCTGCCCTTGCTCAGAACATTCATCTCCAATTCTCCCTGATCTTGTTTCCTTTGTGTTTGTGGGAAGGGGAGCACACTTTTCCATTCCGAGCACAGTTCAAAGGAGGTGGAGCATCCTCAAGTTTATTATTATGTGGTTAATCTTTGGTGAGATTCACAGCCTTTGGTGCTGGTTGGTAGCTCAACAGCTCGAGTCCTAACTAAGGACCTAGGAACTGTTAAGGTAACATTGGAGGATATAAGCTATTCCAACTAGGGTGGTTTTTTGTAGAATCAGAATGTTCAAGTCTGATAAACTTAAAATTTCCAAATAGCGGGGTAGTCCTTTGGGTATTGCTCCAAGGGCTCCAATTACAATCGGGACAACACACAATTTATTATTACTATTACTACTACTACTACTACTACTACTACTACTACTACTACTACAACAACAACAATTGTATCACAGCGGCCAGTTGTTTAGCCGGATTTGGCATTGGTTACTAGTCGGGCCCCACCCAGGGGCCTAGGACGTCGTAATGTATTTTCGTAATATGCGTGCAGATCCAAGCAGTGCAGCTTTTTGCATTTGACTGATGGTGATTTTGTCAATTTTTAACTGTTTTAAATGTAATTCCAGTGCTTTTGGAAGAGCACCCAGTGTGCCAATTACCACTGGAATTACCACTGCTGGTTTGTGCCATAGTCGTTGAATTTCGATTTTTAAGTCCTGGTATTTTGCGATTTTTTCATGTTCCTTCTCGGCGACCCTGCTATCGCCTGGTATTGCAATGTCTATGATTGTGACCTTATTTTTCTCAACCAGTGTGATGTCTGGTGTATTATGCGCCAGTATTTTGTCCGTTTGTATACAGAAATCCCACAAGATCTTGACCATCTGATTTTCGGTGACTTTTTCAGGCTGATGTTCCCACCAGTTTGTTGCTGTTTTAATATTATAATTTTTGCACAAATTCCAATGGATCATTTGTGCTACTGAATTGTGCCGCAATTTATAATCAGTCTGCGCGATTTTTTTACAGCAGCTGAGTATGTGATCAACAGTTTCATCAGCTTCTTTGCAAAGTCTGCATTTGGCATCATCAGAGGATTTTTCGATTTTGGCCTTAATGGCATTTGTGCGGATAGCTTGTTCTTGCGCAGCCAGGATTAGTGACTCTGTTTCTTTCTTTAATGTACCTGTTGTTAACCATAACCAAGTTTGTTCACTGTCCACTTTATCTTTTATTTTTTCCAGAAATTGGCCATGCAGTGCTTTGTTCTGCCAACTCTCCATTCTTGATTTTATCACATCTTTTCTGTATTCTTGTTTCGTCTGTTGGGCCTTCAGTAGATTTTTGTTCTTTACTTTGATTAATAGATGTATTATTATTATTATTATTAATAATAATAATAATATTAATTTTGTCCTTCAGGCCTCTGGATTTTACGTTAAACGAATCTTGGGAGTCTCCTCTCTTGAGTATCGTTGCTAATTTGAGGATTAAAATAGGGTAGGAGGCCTGAGAATTCAGGCCAGGATGACGGGAGATCATGTCGGAATGGAGAAATGGAATCTTAACCAGGTTTTGGGGAGGGGGTGAAACGTGACTAAGGTGTGATCAGGAATGGCATTTAAAGAGAGCAAATTTAGGGAGCCTGGGAAACTATTTTTTTTTCTCCCCAAGGCAGGGTTGGGTTCACACATCTCTGCGACAATGGAGTTGGGTGTGATGTGGTTGTGGGAACTTGGCCATTGTGTTTCTCACTGTGTTGTCGAACCCAAAGAAAAGTCCCAGTGTGACTTAGGGGGCAAAGTGAATGGAAAAGCTGCAGCTCATCCAGACGGCTTTTAAATCAATGAATTAATACTGCTGAGATTTAGATATTATACAGTATATTTTTTTAAATTAAGGATTTTTTTTAAAAAAATGGCCCTTAGTGTTTTCCTTTCTATGGCTTCTTTAAGAAGGTTTTCTAGAAACAGACAAGACTGTGATGGCCTAATTTATTTATTTATTTTGAAAAAAAGAATGAAATAAAACAATAAAGTAAGAAAGAAAATAATAAAATAAATCAAACTAAATCAAACTAAATAAATATATTAAAATAAAATGGAAGATAATAGACCAAAATAAATGAAATACTAAAATAAACTAAAATGCATAATAAAAACAACAAATTCAAACAACAGACTAAAATCTAAACCAAGAGGCAACAAATTAAATCCATGACAAAAAACAAAATAAACCCCCAAACTAAACTAATATCTAAAACAATAAACTATAACTACAATATATACTAAAATTGACTAACATATACAATTAAAAGCGAGAAAAACTCAAATAAGAAACTGGAAATTCAAAGCAATAAAAAAATAAACTAAAATATATAATACAATAAACTAAAACATCAAAGCAATTAAAAATAAATTAAAATAAACCAAAATACATAATACAACAAGCTAAAACATATAATAAAAAGCAAGATAAACTCAAATAATAAACTAAAATCTAAAACAATAAAGAACCACAATGCCCGATCAAATAAAAGCAAAAACAATATACTAAAATCTAAAATAACCTACTAAAATAATCGATTTAAATAGAAAATAAGAATAGTCTAGACGCTGTCTGATCTTGAAAGGTAGCCAAGGAAGAAAAACGGAGCTGAGTAATTTTATTCCCCACAAAGCTTTGCAAGCATTTTTAACACAAAACTGGGCAAGGACAACTTTTAAATCGAGATTACAAATTCATCTTAACAAAGCTTCTCTTTTGACTTGGGAGGTTCAAGGCAATGTTCTTTCTTGGCTTTCATTGGTTTTGAAAAGTGCAACTGGAAGAAAAACCCCATTAAGCGGTTTCGTCGCCTAATTTTTCCCCGACTCTGATTAAAACGTTCAGCTTTTTTTTCTCTCTATTTCCTTCTTTTTCTTTCTTTCTTTCTTTTTTTCTTCTTCTGTTTCTTTTCTCTTTCCGCCCCTCCCTAGAATTTTAACACCTTGAAACTTCAGCCTGGTAATGAGGAATTATTTATAAACAGAGAGTCATCGGAAATGTGCTTTGGTGCCAACACTAATCAACTTCTTCCGCCCGCTTCAAAGCAAACTGAAGAAAAAAAAAATTAAAAAGAAGCTTTCTAGCTCCAGTTCCTTTTGAGGTTTAAGGAGGAAGCATGATTTAAAATTCAGACCAAAACCCCGAGGTACTGAAGCTTTAATACGCTGCTTTCTTGGACAAACGTTTGATAAAAAAAACGAAACGTATCATTATACACAGCGTATCATGCTTTAATATTGCCCAGGGCAACTATAAACGTTCGCTTTGTACTAAATCTGCTTTTTCCTTGGGCTTAAGAATAGCTAGCAGACGTAGCAAATGCATTGATTTACACATTTGCACGCTGGTTTTAAAAAAAAAAAACACTTCCACCATCCCCAAACATATGTCATGGATTTTGGAGGGGAACGAAAAGTTGAATTCGCCCAAGGGAAAATAACGGATGTTATTTCCAGAGAAAAATACGAGGAGGCTTGTGAAAAAAATTGCCATTAATTCAAAACTTAATAAAGATTTAAACAGAGGCTGACCCACTGTTTTTAAGGCCCCAAAGCATATTCCTGACTCATCCGGGATCATGGCAAAGAGAGGCAAAATTAACTCGCTAAAATATCTTTATTTTTCAAAAGAACTGGATTTAAAATATGTCGGAAAGACACTTCAACAAGAGTTCCTGATTGATAGAGTGTAGATTCAGTTCCAAAATTGCTTTAGCAGCTTTATCGCTTGCCGCTGTTGTCGTGTTTTAAAGGTTATTTCTTCTGTAAGCTGCCCAGTGTCGCAGCGGCAAAAGGGACAGTTGCGCAGATTTAATAGGTAAAATTTCACCATCCAACCGGTCAGCGGAAGCAGAATTGAGCTTCTACCAAATATTGCACCGTTTCAGAGATTGAGATCTGGGTTTGTGGATGTTAAGAAGTCAGTAGACCTGCTGTGGTTTGAGGCAGATCAAAATATGTAATATTTTTGGTATCTCTGAAAAGAAAACTGTTATGGAGACCAGTGGGAAAAGGACCTGCTTTTGGCTTTTGCATAAGCTGTAAACCAGGATAAAGTCTGGGTTTGGCCAAACCTTGGCAAAACATTACGAGCAAGCCAAAAATTCTGGCAAATTGGGTTAACAAAACCATTGCAATTCTGAACTGTTGTACTGTCGTTATTGGATTTTCCAGCAATCTAAGGCTTTTTAAAGCTGGAATTGTGGTGTGTATGAAACAAGGCAAGCTAAATGCAACCCTGGGGTTTTTTGTTATCTCTTTAATTTATTAAATATGAAACTCAGTCAACTGAACATTTTAAAATGTATCACAAATATAACTGATTGGCTCTGATGGTTGATATGGGTCCTAGGTATCAACCAAGTACCTTCTTAAGATGTACGATGTTCTGAGTAGTGCAGTTTTTCGCAGTTCCGCTGGTGTTATTGCAGGAAACTGCAATTTGTGGGTGTATCTTGTAAAATTCTTGGACATGGTGCCAAGTGCCCTGATGACAATGGGCATCACTGTCACATGCTTCATCCATAATTGTGTCATTTCGATGGCCAGGTTGTGATATTTCATTACTTTTTCTAGTTATTTTTCTTCGACTCTGGCATCTCCAGGAATAGCGATATCAATAAACATTATTATTATCACAACAACAGAATTGTATCACAGCGGCCAGTTGTTTTGCCGGATTTGGCATTGATTACTAGTCGGGTCCCACCCAGGGGCCTAGGATGTCGTAACGTATTTTCGTAATATGCGTGCAGATCCAAGCAATGCGGCTTTTTGCATTTGACTGATGGTGATTTTGTCAATTTTTAACTGTTTTAAATGTAATTCCAGTGCTTTTGGAATAGCACCCAGTGTGCCAATTACCACTGGAATTACCACTGCTGGTTTGTGCCATAGACGTTGAATTTCGATTTTTAAGTCCTGGTATCTTGCGATTTTTTCATGTTCCTTCTCGGCGACCCTGCTATCACCTGGTATTGCAATGTCTATGATTGTGACCTTGTTTTTCTCAACCAGTGTGATGTCTGGTGTATTATGCGCCAGTATTTTGTCTGTTTGTATGCAGAAATCCCACAAGATCTTGACTATCTGATTTTCGGTGACTTTTTCAGGCTGATGTTCCCACCAGTTTGTTGCTGTTTTAATATTATAATTTTTGCACAAATTCCAATGGATCATTTGTGCTACTGAATTGATGATGATGATGATGATGATTAGGTGGAAATTTGCTTTTAGTTTCTGTAAACAGCTTCTGGATTGGGCATGTGAGAAAGAGACCCAACGGAAGTGTAGGGTGATTAATAATATTTTTTTCCAACTTGCATTCCAACTGAAGGACTCTGAGGCAATTCACAACCCTCAAAGAAATTACAATAAAGTCATTTTAAAAAAAAAAGAGAGAAAATATGGCGAGAGCAATAAAATGAGAGGGTCTAAGAGCCAGGCCTTCATGAGTCTTTTGAGAAAAGGCAGAATGAGATCCATTTGGGTCCATTGGAGGAAACTCTTTGCAGATTCCAGCTAATCACAAGGGTGATTTAGTTGTTGTGTCAATCAAGTCATCTCCAAGCACTGGGCGGTAAGAAGAGGACACCAACGCAACTTAATAAAAATTAATTTAAAGATTGTATTAGCTGTCAGTACAAAGCTTTCCACAAAATGTACCAGTCCTTTTTAAAGCCACTATCTTGCAAGGGACACACACCATTTTATGGTAAGCCAACACCATGAATTAATCATACAGGGTCTGAGGGAATAGGGTTTTTTTTGTCAAATACAAACTTAATTTTTTCAAACAAACAAAAATTCACAGAAGGGCAAACGGTAGCCCGTCTTTCATCCATGGTTATTAGCCTGTGTAAAGCCAAAAGTAACAACACTTTCTCAATGAGGTAACCTCTCTGGTTTTAAATCTTCAGCAGCTTTATCCTTGTCCTCGAATTTAGATCTAAATTATTGCTGCTTTTGTGATGAATTGAGAGGGAACATCTCCCTTTTCTATACTTCGCTTTAGAATTTATGACTAATTAAAATCACTTTTGACTTCCTGACAAGAATAGATACTTTTTTCTTTCATTTTTTTCCTTTTTCTATTTCTTTTTGCCTACATCTCTCTGCTTGAAATCTTCTCTGGGATGAAAACTTGACTTGCGAGCAGAAATCATGAAAATTCATAGCTTTGCTGACTTTAATAAAGGGAAAGGGGAGGGGGAGTTTACCCTCCTTCTTCCAAAACAGCCAGCCTCTCCTTCAAAATCAAGAAAAAGAAAATGCTATTAAATCAGACTTACAGAAAAATCCGCCTTCTGCTATTCTTCCTTGCTTATTGGCTCTTAATTTTTATTTGATGTGGACAGAGTTTGAACCTTTGCTTATTTAAGAATGGTGTTCTAAATCATTATCCTGGCTGGGGAATTCTGGGAGTTGAAGTCCAAGCCTCTTGGAAGTGTGCTGGCTGGGGAATTCTGCGAGTTGTAGTCTACACATTTTAAAGTTGCCAAGTGTGAACTCTTCTAAACCTTATTTTATTTTATTTCATTTGTCAAATGTACGATCTAAAAGGTGTAAACATGGACATGAACACAGGAAATGGGTACAGATAAACGGGGACCATAGGACAGGGACGGGAGGCACGCTGGCGCGCTTATGCACGCCCACTTTACGGACCTCTTAGGAATGGGGTGAGGTCCACGGTGGACAGTTTAAGGTTGAACCCGTGGGGGTTTGAGGCTGCAACAACGGAGTCAGGTAGAGCATTCCAGGCGTTGCCCACTCTGTTGCCGAAGTCGTATTTTCTACAATCGAGTTTGGAGCGGTTTACCTTGAGTTTCTACCTATTGTTTGCCCGTGTATTATTGTGGTTGAAGCTGAAGTAGTCATTGACAGGTAGGATGTTGTAGCGAATAATTTTGTGTACTACGCTTAGGTCAGATCATAGGCGGCGTAGTTCCAGGTTGTCCAAGCCCCAAATTTTGAGGCTGGTGACGTAAGGGATTCTATTGTGAGCAGAGGAGTGGAGGACTCTTCTCGTGAAATATCTCTAGACTCGCTCAATTGTATTAATGTCCTATAATACAGTGTGGATTTCAGGCAGATGAGCTGTATTCGAGAATTGGTCTAGCAAAGGTTTTATATGCCCTAGTTTGCAAGACAATGTTACTGGAGAAAAAGCTTCACAAAATTCGGTTAAAAACACTTTGGCAATGCTGTTACAGTGAGTTCTGGCACTTAGATCATTTGAGATGAGGTCCTTGACAGAGTGAGGTCTTCTTCAAGGTTTTCTTCGCAATTCCTTCGCAACCTGGAGACTTACAGATGTTTGGGAAAGAGACAACCTCCAGGATCCCCAGGTAACAAGATCAATTCTAAAAGATGTGATCATTCACTCCAGTTTGGGACAACTGCTCTGAATTTGTTCAACCAATTATTTCAGCTGTCACAGTCACAACCATCAACCTTTCTTACTCACCGTCACAGTTGCTATATTTTAACTGCCTTATCAAGAAGTCCAAGGGGTTCTCCGGTTGGTGGATCAGCAAATTTCCGAGCAAATCCTAGAAAGGAATCAATGGGACTAAATGACAAGGAAGCAATTTCTGGTCCCTATTCAAAACATTTTCCCAATGCCACTTGGGAAATAAATGCTTGACTATTTAATAAATTAAATGTTTACACTACTCGGAAACTTGCTTTCTTGCAGCCAGTTCTGCTTGTGTTACTGGCTTAGGGGGTGGGAAAAACTTCCTGGTTTATATTACACAAAAACAGCTAACAATGAAAAATAATTCAGAAGCTTAGGGCATTTAGTAGATCTGCAATCAGAAAAGGATTGTATCTAACAACAATTACCAAAAACGGTAACAAAAAGAGAAGTTTGTGATGTTTTTAACTCACTCTTTAAATTTAACTTTCTCACACCAATGTTGCTTCCAGAGTTGTAAACATTTTGAAAAACTATCTTAAAATTTGGTTTTTCTTATTGGATTTCTATCTAAAATTACCGGGATGTAACTTGCGCATGATGCTGTTACTCAGTGTTGTGATTTTAGTTCTAACACCAATTTAAGCATGAAAGCTGGTTAGCGACATTGGGCCAATCCCCTGGAGATCCTGGGTTCCAATCCCGCCTTGGGCAAGAAAGCCGGTTCGGCCTGAATTTGAGCCTGTCGCTTTATCCCAGCTCAGCCCACCTCACAGGGTGGTTTTTGTGAGGAAAATAAGAGCAGGAAGGAGCACCAGGCGGATTTGGTACTTGAATTATTAATTCACTCCAAGGGTCAAGTCTACCTAATATTACTTCCTGCTCTTTATAATTAAAAATAATAACGGCAGGATAAAATAAAAAACAGAATAAATAAAACAGATCTAGGAACAAACTTCTTAGCCACACCTAAAGCATTTTGCAATCATGTTTGTGCATCTTCTTACTCTTAGGATTATCTCTATATGGATAAAAGTGTGTGTGTGTGTGTGTGTGTAAAAGACACCCCTTGGGGTGTGTATGCTCTGTTATGATACAGCCTGTTGTGCCTTAAAGTGACTTCTACTGTACTGCCGCCATTTTCTACCGTACAGCACAGTGGAGTTGCCATGGTAACGGCTTCACAGTACTCCACAAGAGGGCTCCCCATGGTAAGGGGGAAAATCCAACGTTAGAAATTACGTTAGGTCCGGACATTCCCCCCCCCTTATAAATACATATCCGGACAAACCCGAGCCGGGCTTCCCCTCACCTGCATCATTTCGAAAAGACGGTGCTTCTCCGCGTAGAGCCCCATCTGCGGGGGGATGTACAGAGGCCTCTTGGTCGCGTCCATGGCGCCCGTAGCAACCGCGCGTCGCTATGCTCACAGAAGGAGACGCGCTTGTCTCGCGTCATCACCTAGCGACAGAGCTTCCACCGCCGCTGGCTAGCTAGCCACAGAAGACCTGGGGTTTGAAGGCACGGGGTGCGGCCGCTAGAGGGCAGCCGAGAGGCCAAAAAAAGCGCTTTTGGAAGCGTTGACTTGTAGGACTTTTTTTTTTGCGTGCACGGGGTTTCTCTCCAGGTTGTGTGAACGCACTCGCGTGTCAGCCTGCACGAGGGGCTTCTATTGCACCTCTTCTCCCTCCCACTCACACCTTTTTGGGGAAAAAAGGGGGGGAGCAGCAATCGGTTGCTGCTCCCCCGTCCCACATTAAAACCTTTTGCCAAGGGGCAGAAGCAACCGACTAGATGCCTCGGGGGACCCCACACACACACATAAACGTAAGCGAGGCAAAGGGAACGTCCGGAGATATCCAGGCAGCTAAAAGATACCCCATCTGCCAACCTTTTCCGGCTTTGAGCTCCAAAGCTGGTTGGCGGATAGACTGCTCTTGTCTTGGGAGGCTCTGCGGAGGGTTTTTTTTTTTTTTTTTTTTTGCAAGAAACCCCATTCCCGGGATTTCCCCGGCTCGTCCCCACGTGTAAAGGGTGTGGGAAGGGAGGGGGGGAAGGAATGTGGCGGCTGTGAGCAAGGCCCCCGCCCCTCGGTTGCCCGGGAGACGCGTGTAACAATTGCTGGGCTCGCCTCGGGCTTGCAAAGGTGCGGGCGGGGGAGAGAGAAGAAGCCGCTGGATCCATCATCCGGCAGCAGCACAGTCCTTGCCTTGGGACATGCAGAAGAATCGGGGAAAAGAATAAAGGTGAGCCGAGTCGCGCCTAGCAGGCAGGACGCTTAGGAATAGAATAGAACAGAATAACCTTTCTTGGCCAAGAGTGATTGGACGTCCAAAGGAAATTCACTTTGGTGCAGATTCTGTCAATGTACACAAACCCTTTGCTTTATTCTATGACAATCACTAAGTGTTGCATCTTACGATTCTTGATGAATGTATTCTATTTTATTTTTCTTTATGACCACTGAGACCAAATTCCTTGTGTGTCCAATCACACTTGGCTAAGAAATAATTCTATTCCTATTCCTATTCCTATTCCTATTCTAATCTCCTCTACTCTATTCTATTCTATTCTTACTCTACTCTACTCTATTCTATTCTGTTCCTTATTCTATTTTATTCTACTCTACTCTATTCTATTCCTTATTCTACTCTATTCTATTCCTTATTCTATTTTATTCTACTCTATTCCTTATTCTACTCTACTCTATTCCTTATTCTATTTTAATCTATTCCTTATTCTACTCTATTCTATTTCTTATTCTATTTTATTCTACTCTATTCCTTATTCTAGTCTACTCTATTCCTTATTCTATTTTATTCTACTCTATTCCTTATTCTACTCTACTCTATTCTACTCTACTCTATTCTATTCCTTATTCTACTCTATTCTATTTCTTATTCTATTTTATTCTACTCTATTCCTTATTCTACTCTACTCTATTCCTTATTCTATTTTATTCTACTCTATTCCTTATTCTACTCTATTCTATTCTACTCTACTCTATTCTATTCCTTATTCTACTCTATTCTATTCCTTATTCTATTTTATTCTACTCTATTCCTTATTCTACTCTACTCTATTCCTTATTCTAATTTATTCTACTCTATTCCTTATTCTACTCTACTCTATTCCTTATTCTATTTTAATCTACTCTATTCCTTATTCTATTCTACTGTACTCTATTCTATTCTAAATCGTTTAACAACTGGCAAACAAAAAGGTTGAGGCAGTTAAAATAAGGCACTAAACTAAAAAACTGTTCCGCTTAGCAACAGAAATACTGTCCCCATTGCGGCCGTGAACCAAGGACTGGTACCCATAAGCTTGCTTGCTTGCTTATTTATTTATTTTGCTCGCTTGTTTGTTCACCCCCTGTCTTGTATCCCAACGATTCTGGGTGGCTTACAACCTTAAAAACATTGAAAAATGGTTTTAAAAAAAAAACATTAAAAAAACCTGCTTTCTTCTCCTTCCAGGAGGGGGAGAAAAATGAATGAAATCAAGGAAAGCCTTCGGAGCATTGAACAGACGTATAAAATCTTCCAACAGCAGCAATTCACTTTCATCGCTGCCCTGGAACACGTCCGAGAGAACGCCCACGATAAAATTAAACCCGTGTCCAGCATTGGGCAGGTAAGGGGTCCCCATGGGTGGAGCCGAAGGTGGTGGTGGTGAGGACTGTGGAAGGCGAGACGGGGAGAGGAGCAAGGTTTTGGACTCAACCTGTTGTGGCCCGCCGAGAGCCAGCAGAGCTGGCAGCAGAGTCGGACAGTGGGGAGGTTGGGGAGGAAGATGGGCCAGTCCTGGGGGCTGAGGAAAGCTCAGACGAGGGCTCTGCGTCGGAGGTAGAGAGGGAGCTAGACAGCAGTGAGGCAGAGGAACAGCTGGAGCCTGTTCCCAGTGTGCGCGTGCGCAGAGCTGCCAGAAGACAAGAACAACTAAGAAAGCAGGGTCGACTTGGGAATAAAGCCACACCTTGGCGGTGATTGGCCCCTCCCAGAGGAAACGAAAGAGGAATGAATGAGGAGGGGGCTTTTGCAGGAAACGATTTGTTCCTTCGGTTGTTTCAAGAGTGGAAAGTTCTGTTTGTGACTATAAGAGACTCTGTGCCAAGTTTTGCCTTGCCCTGCATTTGGAAACTTAGTTATCTGGCAGCTCTCCAAGCGAGATAAGGTTCGTGTAGATAAACATTCCTCTGAAAGACTGTTTGCTGAGCCTTGCAGACTGTGAATGAAAGGAATTCACAAGTCGTGTCAATAGAAGAGGTTTTGCAGGGACCAAGACTCTGCTTCATGCTTTTTAAGGAAGCCTGGCTCAGAACAAAAGCATCTCAGGGCAGGACAAGAAATAATGGGTGGAAACCGACCTAGAAGTAAGGAGAAATTTCTTGATAGTGAGAAGAATTCATCCATGGACTAACTTGCCTCCAGAAGTTGTGGGTGCTCCATGAATGGAAGTTTTCAAGAAGAGACTGGCCAGCCATTTGTCCAGAATGGTATAAGGTCTCCTACTTGAGCAGGGGGTTGGACTAGAAGACCTCCAAGGTCCCTCCCAACTCTGTTATTCTGTTACCTTAAACTAGGAAGACATGAAGATATCTCCAGATCTGGCCATTTTTCTTTGCCGTTTGATTGTTTTGGCCTAATTAATTTTTTTAAAAAAAATCTCTTTTCCTTGACTTGCTGAAAACTTGCTGTCTCTGTCTCTCTGTCTCTCTCTCTGTGTCTCTCTCTGTCTCACACTCTCTATCTCTCGCTCTCTGTCTCTCTGTCTCTGTCTGTGTGTGTGTGTCTCTCTCTTTGTCTCTCTCTCTCTGCCTCTCTGTCTGTGTGTGTGTGTGTCTCTGTCTGTCTCTCTCTGTGTGTGTCTCTCTGTCTCTCTCTCTCTGTCTCTGTCTCTCTCTCTCTCTGTCTCTCTGTCGCTCTCTGTCTCTGTGTCTCTGTCTCTCTCTCTGTCTCTCTGTCTCTCTGTCTCTCTGTCTCTGTCTCTGTGTCTCTCTCTGCCTGTCTCTCTCTTTGTGTGTCTGTCTCTCTGTCTCTCTCTGTGTCTCTCTGTCTCTCTGTGTGTCTCTCTCTGTCTCTCTCTGTGTCTCTCTGTGTCTCTCTCTGTCTCTCTCTCTGTGTCTCTGTGTGTGTGTCTCTGTCTCTCTCTTTCTCTGTCTGTCTCTGTGTCTCTGTGTCTCTCTGTGTGTGTGTGTCTCTGTCTCTGTCTCTCTGTCTTTTTGTCTCTCTGTCTCTGTCTCTCTGTGTGCGTCTCTCTCTCTTTGTCTCTGTCTCTCTGTCTCTCTCTCTCTGTCTCTCTTTGTCCCCCTCTCTCTGGGTTTCTCTGTCTCTCTCTATCTGTCTGTCTCTCTCTCTGTCTCTCTGTCTTTTTGTCTCTCTCTGTGTCTCTCTGTCTCTGTCTCTCTGTGTGCGTCTCTCTCTCTTTGTCTCTGTCTCTCTGTCTCTCTCTCTGTCTCTCTTTGTCCCCCTCTCTCTGGGTTTCTCTGTCTCTCTCTATCTGTCTGTCTCTCTCTCTGTCTCTGTGTCTCTCTCTGTCTCTGTCTCTTTCTCTCTCTCCAAAACTGAAATGGAGAACATGGCAGTGTCCCTCTTGCCCCGCAGCGCATTCCCACGGTGTAGCGAAAGCATTTGAAAGCGCCTATTAAAAGTAATGGCTCTGTCGCTGATGGGCCATGATGGATGGAGAAATGTCTGTTAAAGCAACATGATGAATGGAGGCGGATGGAATTATTTTTATTTCCCAGACTGTGGGGACTCAAGACAACTTTTAAGTCAATCAGAATTGGAGGGAGGGAGGAAATGAAAGAAGGAAGGAAGGAAGGGAAAAAAAGGAGGAAGAGCAAATGAAGATGATGAAGGAGGAAAAGACACCTTACAAGCATTATCTTTGAAGTAATTATTTAAAAAGAAGAAAAAAATGAAGGGATGTCTCATTGAGTCAACCTCCTCTACCTACTGTAGGTATGGGATAGGCTATCACTCAGTCATCTCTCTGTTATCAATACGTTCACCCATCCACTTCCTATCTTTCTATCATCTCTATTTTTCTACCTATCTATCTAATCTCTCTCTCCCCCTATCACTATCATGTATCTATCATCTCTCTGATCATCTGTCTCATAACTATCCATTTCATCTATCCATGTCTTCTATCTCTCCATCCATCCATCCATCTCCTGTCTATTTATCATCCATCCATCTCCTCTGTCTGTCTATCATCCATCCATCTCCTCTCATCTGTCTCTATCATCCATCCATCCATTCATCCATCCCATAAGTTTTGAGTCCTGGATCCTTGGGGAAAAGTAGCCGAGTTGAAAAAGAGGCATGAAATAATAATCACGGTGGCTGAATTCATCGTGACCAAGGCTTAACTACCAGGGCACCCATTGGATTGAGCTGTGGGGGGTGGGGGTGGGGTAGGCCCACGTCACCTTCTCCCACCTGTCTTGCAAGGAAGCCCAAACCATGGAGGTGTGTCTACCAGCACAACCACAATCCAGAGAGAGAGAGAAAGAGAGAGAGAGACAGAGACAGAGAAACAGAGAGAGACAGAGAGAGACAGAAAGACAGAGAGAAAGAGAGAGACACAGAGATAGAGACAGAGAGAAAGACAGAGAGAGAGAGACAGAGAGAGACAGAGAAAGACAGAGACAGAGAAACAGAGAGACAGAGAGAAAGACAGAGAGAGAGAAACAGAGAGAGACAGAGAGAGAAAGATAGAGACAGAGAGAGACAGAGAAACAGAGAGACAGAGAGAAAGATAGACAGAGAGAGAGAAACAGAGAGAGAAAGACAGACAAAGACAGACAGAGAGAGAAAGACACACAGAGAGAAAGAGACAGAGAAAGACAGAGAGAGAGAAAGAGAGAAAGATAGACAGAGACAGAGAAAGACAGAGACAGAGAGAAAAAAAACATACAAAGACAGAGAGAGAGAGAGAAACAGAGAAAGACACACAGAGATAGAAACAGAGAAAGACACAGAGAAAGACAGACAGAGAGAGAAAGACACACGGAGAGAGATTTTATTTTGATCTGCTGCATTCCCCCATCAGGGCTGTGAGGCAGGAGGAAGAATTTGAAATCTGGTGGGGCCACTTAAAAAGGAAGTTGTCTTCCCTCGCTCTCTCTCTCTCTTTCCTGCTGAGTTGGTCACCCCGGGATCCAATTAAGCTCGACAACGACCAGGAGCAGCTCAGGGCCAGGAGCCATCCTGCCTGCTAACAGCTGACCTGAGACCCATCCAGCAGCCAACTGAGGATTGCGCTATTCAACACAACAGCCGGACGGCCTCGGATTGGAGTTGGCAACCTCTGCACCCCATTATCTTCCCCTCAAACTTTCTCTCCTCCTAACTTTTCAGGGAAGGAGGGAGGAAACAATGGGATGGCAGGGACCGAAACGCGCTGGATAATGACTTGGGCGCCGGACGGTTTCGGTTGTTGTTTTGCGTAAAAGTTGTGTGGTTTTTCCCGCAGCTCCTCTCTCCGCTCCGAAGGGGCAAAGCGCAAACAGCACACTTAGTGTAGCCCCCCCCCTTAATAGAAGCGAGGTTAAGTGTGCTTTGGGTTGTATACCGGATTGTGACACTTGTGTAAACAGGGTCCGGAAATGCAAGAGGTCCTCGACCTACGACCACAGTCGAGCCCGGAATTTTGGTCGCTAAGTGAAACATTTGAGCGATCTTACGACCTTTCCTGCTGCAACCATTAAGTGAATTGAGTGCAGTGGTTCAGTTAGTAACACGGTCATTAAGTGAATCTGGCCCCATTGGCTGACGAGTGTGGCCAAAAAGATTTGCTTATTCCCCCCCCACCCCTTCGTTGTTGTTTTTTTCCATCGCTAAACAAATGGTCGTACGTTGAGGACTGCCTCTATCATGTAGCTTTGACCAGGATGGTATGAGGTCTCCTGCCTTGAGCAGGGGGCGGGGTTGGACTAGAAGACCTCTGAGATCCCTTCCAGCCTTAGGATTCTTTGTTCTAAGAGCCGTCTTCCATGAATCGCGGGGTAGTCTCTCCTGCTCGAGCGAGGGGGGGATGGTCTAAGTGATCTCCGAGGCCCCATCCAGCTCTGTTATTCCATCTTTCCGTCTTTCTTTTCAAGTGGGCCGCCTATAAGTAGGTCCTTGACTTACGACCACAAACTGAGCTAGGAATTTATGTGGCGGAGTGAGAAATGTGCTAAGGGGGGTTTTGACCCGTTCGGTGACTTTTTCTTGCCGGCGTTTGTTAAGCGAATCGTTGCAGTTGGGAAGTTGGTCACACGGTTGTTAAGCGAAACCAGGCTTTCCCCCTCCCCCATTGACTTTGCTGGTGGTGGCCCCGCGTGAGACTGTCGAGGACTGGCCTGCATTCTCCCCCGTCCTCGCTCTGCTCGTCCCAACAGGTGCAAACGTACATGGACCACTATTGCAACAACACGACTGACAAGCGTATCCTGATGATGTTTCTGAACATCTGCTGTGAGCTGCACAAGCTTTGCCAACGGCTGGAGTGCCTGCATCCTGGAAACAGCACCACCAACGCCATCTTGGAGAAATGCAAGACCTACGTCAGCCACAGCAATGATCTCAGTGGCCTCCGGGCTAAGTAAGTTTCTAGTCCAGTGTGAGCCAAAGCTTTTCGGCACCGTGTGCCGGGATGGGAGGGCGTGTGCATGCCGGAAAACAGAAGAGCAGGTGGCTGGCATGCATGCACTTGCCGGAAACCTTTTTTTTTCTTCTCTATAATTTCTCTTCCTCCCAATTCCTCCTCCTTCTCTTCCTCCTTTCCTTCTCCCTGTAATTCCCTAGTATTTTTTCCTTCTCTATTTCTCATCCTCCCAATTCCTTCTCTTTCCCCCTTCTCCCAATAATTCCTCCTCCGTATTTTTTCCTTCTCTATAATTTCTCATCTGCCCAATAACTTCTCCTTCTCTTCCTCCTTTCCTTCTCCCCATAATCCCTTCTCCTCCATATTTTTTCCTTCTCTATTTTTCATCCTCCCAATTCCTTCTCCTCCTCTTCCCCTTCCCCCTATATTTCCCCCTTCTTCTCCGTATTTGTTCCTTCTCTATAATTTCTCATCTGCCCAATAACTTCTCCTCTTCCTCCTTTCCTTCTCCCTATAATCCCTTCTCCATATTTTTCCTTCTCTATTTTTCATCCTCCCAATTCCTTCTCCTCCTCTTTCCCTTCTCCCTATATTTCCCCCTTCTCCGTATTTGTTCCTTCTCTATAATTTCTCATCCTCCCAATTTCTTCTCTTCCTCTTCCCCCTTTCCCCCTTCTCCCTATCATCCCTTCTCCTCATATTTTTTCCTTCTCTATTTTTCACCCTCCCAATTCCTTCTCCTCCTCTTCCCCTCCATGTAATTCCCCCTTCTTCTCCATATTTGTTCCTTCTCTATAATTTCTCGTCCTTCCAATTCCTTCTCCTCCTCTTCCTCCTTTCCCCCTTCTCCCTATCATCTCCTCTCCTCCGGATTTTTTCCTTCTCTATTTCTCAACCTCCCAATTCCTTCTCCCACTCTTCCCCTTCTCCTCTTCCCCTCCCTATAATTCCCCCTTCTCCGTATTTGTTCCTTCTCTATAATTTCTCTTCCTCCCAATTTCTCCTCCTCCTCTTCCTCCTTTCCCCTATCATCCCTTCTCATATTTTTTCCTTCTCTATTTTTCACCCTCCCAATTCCTTCTCCTCTTCCCCTTCTCCTCTTCCCTACTCCTCTTCCCCTTCTCCATATAATTCCCCCTTCTTCTACGTATGTTCCTTCTCTATAATTTCTCATCCTCCCAATTCCTTCTCCTCCTCTTCCTCCTTTCCCCCCTTTTCCCTATCATCCGTTCTCCTCCGTATAATTCTTTTTCCTTCTCCTTTTCTATATAATTTCCCTCCTCCTCCTCCTCTTCAGATATCCTCACGACGTGGTGAACCATCTCAGCTGCGACGAAGCCCGGAACCATTACGGGGGCGTGGTCAGCCTCATCCCCATCGTCCTGGACTGCATGAAGGAGTGGGTGGCTCACACGGAGAAGCTTCCCCGGAACATGCTGCAGAGCGTGAGTGCCCGCAAAGCTGCCATCCTCCAGCAGATAAACTTGCCAACTCGGACCAAGAAGGGCTTTGACCTCTCAGGGCGGCCTACATTTGTCACCGAAGCTTGCCAGACTAAGCTTAGCTTGCTGGATAAGGCTCAGAAGCGGGAGAATAGGCGGGCGGCTAAAATAAAACAGATGGGTGGCCTAGGGCGAGCCATTCGAAAATTCCTCGACGGTCCCTGGAAACCGCCTGGTAAAAATGCTTTTTGAAACCCCCCCACCAAACCCAGCCAGATATAGGAGGGGGCAGGAGAACGGCACGACCCATACACTCACACGGTGTCTAGAAATTAAAATTAGTCTCCCTGGAACTGCTTCAGCGATGGCCTTTTCTGAGAACGGTGCAGAAAAGGGAGACCATGCTCGGTTGTTCTCAATCTAGCCATGGGCCTTCACAGGGAAGATCATTTTCCGCTCGTTGCCCCTGTGCCCCGGTTGTAGATCCAGGTAGATTCAGATCCCAAGATGATCTACCAAAACCCTACTCCAATTTGCAATATTTTTTTTTCCTGGTATAAAACCTCCCCAAGTCAGGAGTCCAAGCACGGAATCGCCACTTCAGCTTTGAATGTTGAGATTGCGTTGGCCAATGGTTGGGGTCAACGGAGGCTTCTGACTTAGGTTGGGCAGTTAGGAAGACCCGTTCCCATGGATGGCTCCGTTTCGGGGTGGGATCAGAAACCAGGTTTTCACCCGCCTGTGAAAAAAACCTGTTGGTTTTTTTTTGTGGCCAGATTCGGTTCAGATTCTCGGTTGACTTGATGGAATCCCATTGAGTCAACCACAGTTCCTCGAGGGCCACATCAAGTCAACTTTGTTGACTGCTGAAGCCTGTCCGTACCTGGCCAAAATTGATCAGGCCGCCTTCGATCATGCAATCCGATTGGATCATTCGGTTCCAAGGGGAGCTAGATCAAATTCTATATTCTGGTTAAATCTCCCACCTTATTCCTGATTAAAACCATGAGCAGCCCTAGAGATCCAGTGGCCAACCTCCGTTGGCTTTCCAAACCTAATCTCAGAGCAGAAGTACTTAAAATCAAGTCTTTTGGCGATCGGGGGAAAGAAAAAAACACCTGCAGATTGTGAGATCCAACCTGAGTCGGTCACCGGGATATTTGATCTCCCAATTCTGCTTTTTTGGGTCTGATTGTGGTTTTTTTTTTTTGTTTTGTTTTCTCTTCTCCCACCTTCTTACAGGCTACCTAAACTACCTCTGCCCATTTTTTTTTGCTTCCAACCCGAAGACGCTTCTGAATAAAGCCATTTCCCATGCATTTAATGCTCTTTGCTAAAATGTTCACCAAACGTGGCTTCAGGGCCAGTAGATAAATCACTGTAGGGATACACACACACACACAGCCCCCAATTTTGCCTTGGTTGTGAGAGGCTAAAACCACGAACTAACCACATGTGGGTGGGTTTATTGGAGTGATGGTGTGGTTTGGTCAGCCGAAAGCTCGGAGCAGTTTGGAAAAAAAAACCTGCTTTTCCTTATAAATGTAGTCCTTGACTTACAACCAGAATGAAAATCCTTCTTGTTCAACCAGTAAGGATGGGTGCATTTTCTAGTCTTTCTCCCCAAAATGTTAGCATTGCTCCCTCAGAGCATTCGGGATGGTTTTTATTAATTTCCGGCATCTTCTAAATCAGAAAACGCCGGTAGTCCTTTGACTTTTAACGACCACAATCAAGCCTGTAATTTCTGCTGCTAAAGCAGACGGTTGTGACATTGTGCCTCATTTTACGACCCCTCTGGCCATGGGAGGTTGCAAAAGGGGGGAGGGAGGGGAAAACGGGTAACCCGAGGACAACACAACCGTCATAAGTCTGAATTTTCATGTTTGATGCTGCAAACAGTGGCGAAGACCAGTTGTTAAGTTTTTTTTTCAGTGTCCTCGCAACGGCCACTAAACAAAACGGTTGTAACTCGAGAACTACCTGTATGGTAAAGGTTTTTAAAATACTCTTTTTTAAAAAAAAAATGTTTCCCTTTTCTACTGAGACCTTAAAAAGCCGAACCGCGCCGATGATGGTCGAGGTTTTTTTTCTCTCTCTCTTCAGTCTGGAAAATAAAATGAATAATTGAGCTCTTTCAACCCACACCTCCTCCAGGCTCCTGCAGCGTAAAATGTTTATTATTTATGGTGGTGTTTATAGAACTACCCCGGCTATCCGGCACAGCACAAGAAAGCAAGGATGGCAATTTATTTTTCTCTTTTTGTATCTTGCTGGCTTTCTCTTCTCCTCCGTAATGCATATTTAATCAGTTTGATCCAGGTGAGAAAGCCGCTTTGAATATTAAACTAGTGTGGAGACTTTCCCCCCCCCTTTTCCCCCCCCCAAAAAAAAGAAGGTATGTCAAGATTTCTTCAGCTGCCTGTAAACAATTCCTACACTTTTTAGGCGAGAAAGCCCAGGTATTAAATGGGATTTTTTTTAAAAAAACGTCCCTGTTTTTAAGGTTTGCAAACCAAGAGATGGTTGGCATCAAGTTTTAATCTTTCTAAAGGTTTTTTGAGAGATGTGGTGGTTCAGCGGCGAAGACGCTGAGCTTGTCGATCAGAAAGGTGGGCTGTTTGGCGGTTCGAATCCCTAGCGGCGCGTAACAGAGGGAGTTCCCGTGACTTGTCCCAGCTCCTGCCAACTGAAAAGTTCGAAAGCACGTTAAAAAATGCAAGTAGAAAAATAGGCACCACCTTTGGTGGGAAGGGAACAGCTTTCTGTGCGCCTTCGCCGTTGAGTCATGCCGGCCACATGACCACGGAGACGTCTTCGGACAGCGCTGGCTCTCTGGCTTTGAAATGGGGATGAGCACCGCCCACTAGAGTCGGGAACGACTAGCACACACGTGCGACGGTAACCTTTAGCTTTACCTAAAGGCCAGTTTTAAGGGGGCAAGTTTCACCTTCTTAACAAAGTGAAATTAGAGTCTTGTAGAACAGTTTCAAATTATTATTTTCCGCTAGAAAAACAAACACACATCGAATCTGTTAAAAAGTTTTTTTTTTAAAAAAAGAAAAAGGAGTTCCGGGAGTGTTTGATCAAGAGACAAAGTTTGAGGGATGGAAAATTGGGTCAAAGTGAATCCCCCCCCACACACTTTTAATCATAAAAATGGCTCTGTGTGTGTGTGTTTCAGCATAACTCTGGAACGCCTGGAGAAATTTCAACCAAACTTGGTACACAGATGACTTACTCTCTGGAGAAAAATGCTGTGGGGGTAAAACATCCCTAACTCCCCTAGGGGAGGGGTGTTCTGTTAAAATACAGCCTGTTGTGCCTGTAAATGGCTTCTACTGTACTGCCTGTAAATGGCTTCTACTGTGCAGCGCAGTGGAGTTGCTGTGGTAATGGCTTCACAGTACTCCACAAGGGGGGAAATCCAACATTAGAAATTATGTTTGGTCCCGACATTTCCCCCCTATAAATAAATAAATCAATACCAGGGGAACGCTGGGTTATGGACTAGTCTTTCGTAAAAGCCCAGCTCAAGTTTGAAAAATTCTGATTTAGCATCCCATTCCTGTGTTGTGAGTCAGGCCCAAAAAATGTGTTTTTTCAGAGGCCCCAAAAATGTGTTTTTTCAGCCCTTGGAATCTCTAGATCCTACCGGAGGCACATGTTACGGAGAAAGAATGGATCCAGGATTATTTGTTGATCTTTCTTTCAGAATCACACTTCTTCCTGCTTCTGGTCAGCCAAAAAAAAAACATTGCTGGGCTACTTTTCCTTTTAGGGTGGTCCTTGACTTATGACCCCACTGGGGGTCAGAGCTTCCATTGCTGAGCAAAACTCGTGACCAATTTCATGAGGTATTTTTTTGGGGTGGGGGGGTGGGAGGAGGATTGCCACGGATGTTAAGTGAATCTCCTGGTTGTTTTAATTAATCCACATTGCCCCATTCCCTTTGCTTGTTCGAAGCTGGGAAGGTCACAAAACGAAGACCCCGGCCCACCGCAAACCGTCACAAATACACGAAGCTTGCCACGCATCCAAATTGGGATCACGGGGTTGTGGGGATGGGATGCAAACAGTTGTGTGAATAACATCATGTTTCCCAGCGCTACGGTAATTGAAGATGGACAGCCATAAATGGAGGATGGCCTCTAATGCAGAAGTGTCATTCTGAACTGGATTAAGCAGAAGCACAACAGAACAAGAGTTGGAAGGGGCCTTGGAGGTCTTCTAGTCCAACCCCCTGATCAGGCAGGAAACCCTACACCACTTTAGACAAATGGCTATCCGGCATCTTCTTAAAAACTTCCAGTGTTGGAGCATTCACAACTTCTGGAGGCAAGTTGTTCCACTGATTTGTTCTGTCAGTTTCTCCTCAGTTCTAGGTTGCTTCTCTCCTTGATTAGTTTCCACCCATTGCTTCTTGTCCTGCCCTCAGGTGCCTTGGAGGATAGCTTGACTCCCTCTTCTTTGGGGCAGCCCCTCAAACACTGGAACGCTTTCATTACGTCACCCGGAGTCCTCCTTTTCATCAAACTGGACATAAGCCAGTTCCTACAACTGTTCTTTATAAGTTTTAGTCTTTCAGACACCAATTGCGAAATTACATTTCTCTGGAGCCGCATGTGGCTCTTTCGGCCCTCTGCTGCGGCTCCCCGTCGCTGGTCGGCTCCACAATTGATAGAGCTTTCCTTTAGGACAGGTAGAGGAAAAAGGACGCCGTGCTAGGCGGAGACTCTATGCTGGGGGGGAACCGGACTTCTGGTTGTCTCCAGAATTGAATGGGGAGGCTTCCGGTTAGGACCTTTGTGGCTCTTTGAGTGTTTAAGGCTCCGACCCCTGCTCGAGATACCCACCCGGAACAAGTTTCTCCCCGGGAAATTTGAAGCCGCGGAAAAAATATTTCTTTTCCCTCTCTCCATTCGGTGTATAACCCCAGGCCTGCTGAAGTTTTGGGTTTTGTGACCGTTTTGTGATGGATCTTGTGAACCAGAACACAGAATGAAGAATCCTAAGGCTGTGGAAGGGACCTCAGAGGTCTTCTAGTCCAGCCCCCCCCCCCCCAAGGCAGCAGACCTTATACCATTCTGGTCCAAAGGGTTTGATTCTCTTATTATTATTATTTTTGGAAGTCCTTTTCCTAAGAGTCTTTTCCCACTGACAGTCTGGAATGACTAGCCCAGTGATGGCGAACCTTTTTGGCACCGAGTGCCCAAACCAAAACATGCGTGCATGCGCGCACCAGAATGCCGAAAACCCAAAGACCAGCTGGCCATTGCACACATGCCTGTTTTTGGGGCCATTTTCAGGCCAGTTTTCAGCTGTTTTCAGGGCCAAAAACAGTAGGAAAATGCCCCAAAAGACAACCTGAAAATGACCCCAAATCTGGCCTGAAAATGGTTGGGAAACCGCCCAAAAAACAGTAGGAAAACCGCCCCCAAAACAGCCTGAAACAGCCCCAAAACGGCTGGAAAATGGCCCACAAAATGGTAGGAAAACTGCTCCAAAACTGGCCTGAAAACGTCCCAAAAATGGTTGGAAAACAGCCAAAAAATGGTAGGAAAACGTCCCAAAAACGGTTGGAAAAACAGTTGGAAAACAGCCCCAAAACTGGCCTGAAAACATCCCAAAAACGGTTGGAAAACAGCCAAAAAATGGTAGGAAAATGTCCCAAAAACGGTTGGAAAACAGCCCCAAAACTGGCCTGAAAACATCCCAAAACCGGTTGGAAAACAGCCAAAAAAATGGTAGGAAAATGTCCCAAAAACGGTTGGAAAACGGTAGGAAAACAGCCCCAAAACTGGCCTGAAAACGTCCCAAAAACAATCGGAAAACGGGCCAAAAAACTGATAGGAAGATAACACAAAAAATGGCCTGAAAACAGCCCCCAAACTGGCCTCAAAACGCCCAAAAAATGGTTGGACCCCCCCCCCAAAAAAACAGTCAGAAAACTGCCCAGACAACAGCCTGCTTTTTTGGCAGGTTTTTTGCACCGTTTTCACCCGATGGCTTCCAAGTAGTAGATTTATTCTGAAGGGGAGGAGTGGGAGGAAAAGAAAGACCTCTCGACCCCTAAGGTGAATGAAAAACAATATATATATTTTTAATTTGTTCACAGTTAAACACAAGCAACCGCCTTGATGTATTAGAACATTCTAGTCAGCCAAACACCCTCGGTTCAGTTTTGCTTGTGAAATGTCTTTGCGTTTCGTTCTTTTTCTTTTTTTTTCGATTGTACCATTTCGTAGCATCACTTCATCATCGCTGTGGCATTGTTTTTTTTAACCCTCTCCTCCCTTTTTAAGAAGAACAAAAAAGTCATTTTTTTAAAAAAAAATCATGCTTACAAAGAGAGGGAAGGCAGGAAAATGTTTGCTTTTTATACACAGCTTGGTTTTTTTTTTCTTTTTTTTTCTCTCTCTTTTTTTTAAAGATTTAAGTAAAAGCGATCAGAGATTTTTTTTCTTGAAGAAAAGGAGAGGGGGGGGGGAAGGCAAGGATTATTTTCAGCTTCACTAACGGGAACCTTTCTCCCCCTCCCTTCCCAAAATGGCAAGAAAGAGAGAGGGAAAAAAATACTTTCCCCACCCCCCCAAAAAAACCAAATACTTCCATTATGTACTCTACATCCATGATTCAAAGGAGGAGGAGGAGGAGGAGGATTTGTGCCATCTTTGTTGTAGCCTGGCTGGGAACAATCCCACCCAAATTCATCGCGGATTTGCCATTTGCGCAAAACCAACCAAACCAAGGAATCGGTCCTACCCACGAGGGGGGAGAAAAGATGGGATTATTTTGATCCCTTTTCAATCAAGATTGGGACGGTCGGCATGGGGGAAGAAAAAAAAAAAAACAGAGCAAGCTTCCTTCCTGAAGATATTTCCAAATCCGGATAGCTAAACGGAGAAATAAGGTTGGGTGCCCTTGAGGGGGTGGGTGGGTGGGTGGAAAGAGCCCTCTCCCCCAAAGGGATAAGGAAGTTAGAAAGTCAGCCTTTATCAGTGACTTGGATGGGATCTGAAAATCCATCGATGCCCCAGAGTGAGAGGGTGTAAATCAGGGGTCTCCAACTTCCAGAATTCCTCAGCATGGCTGGCTGGGGAATTTGGGGAGTTGAAATCTACAAGCCTTCAGGTGGGAAAGGACCCTGACAAAATGTTCACAAAAGAGGGGGGCTATTCCAGTTCGAACACCCGCGGAATAAAGAGGTTGGGGGGAAGCGATTTGGTTGGGCTGGGAAAAGGTTGGGGATCGGCTCTGCAGAACCCAAAGGACTGCAGTTGATATGCCAAGGACCGGCTTTAAATCCATTTGAAGGGAGTAGAAGAGGGGGAATAAACTCATTCTCTTCCTTCGGGGCGGGGGTCTCCAAACCTGGCCGTTTTTTAAAAGCTTGTGGACCTCTTCAACTTCCAGAATGGCTGGCTGGGGAGTTGTTAAGTCCAGAAGTCTTAATAGTGGCCAAATTTGAAGGAGCCCTGCTGTAGGGAATGGGGAGGGCTTCAACCACAGACATCAGCATTCCCCCCCCGCTAAAACAGCGACCACTTATAACCCTCCGAGCTCATACTTGGGACAAGACTACAGCCCCCATCAGCCACATGCCTTCAGCCCATCCATACGTCAGATAGAAACAAGGCAGTTCACCATTTTCCCCTGACACTCAGCCAAACATCGCCCTTGTTCCATCCCATTGCACGCTTGCCGTGATTTCCCCCCCCCCCCTCCGCTCAAAAAAGCAGCGATTTAAACTCGCCGTCTGCTTAGGGTCCAAAAAGAGAAAAAAAAAGGTTTGGTTTAAGAAATGTACGAAGGACCACTGGAGGAAAAGGGAGGTGTGGCGATTTGGGGGGAGCGGGGAGTGGGGGAACCTTAGCAGCTTTCTCGGACGAAACAGAGCTCCCCCAGGGCTGGTTTTGTGCCCGAAAAGGGGTAGAAAATATTCAGAAGCGGAAGAGGCGGAGAAGATGCCCTTGTGTGGTTTTTAAGAATCAAGGTGTTCCCTCCCGCCAAAGTGAAGGACGTCCTCGTGAAAGAGACACAAGGCAAACGGGGAAAGTGGGGGGGACATTTAAGCCTTTGAAGCGCCATCTTAGTCTCCAAGAACCACAAGGCTGGCTTGCCAAGGATCTCCTTCTGAAGGTTTTGAGGATGGGGGCGGTGGGGGAAATGGTCACAGGTCTCATCCATGCGCACACCCAGTCCCCAACGGAAAGTTCAAATCCGGAGAAAACCAGAAGGTCTTCAGACCGACGGGTTTTGGCGTTCCAGCCTTGGCTGGTGGCCAGCCAGAGATGATAAGCCTCTTGTAAGAAACTGGGTTATATATAAAAAAGGAAGGAGAAACCTCATTTTGGGTTCAGGTGGAACACAAAACCAGCGAAGGAGATGCTTCTCGCTTTGAGGAGACGCGGGGAAAGGGGAGCACAGGACGGGAGGTGGGGAGAGAGCTGATTCCCCCTCCCCTTGTGGTTTCCGCCATAAATTTCCACCTGCTGCTGTTATAAAACACTCAACCATCATGGGAAGGATGCCTCCTCCTTCCGTTTTCATTTAACAAAACTCAAGTCGGGGGGGTCATTACCAGCTTATCCGACTAGAGAGAAACACGCACACAGCTAAAGAGAATAAAAGTATCGAAAGAAATAATGCTTCGAGAATTGTGTGGGGACTCTGGCGGGGCGGCTTCCCCCCACCCCCCAAAAAATCCTATCCACAGGGGGAGATAAGCCGATTTTTTGGGGAGGGAGGGGGAGGTGGTTGTTTTAAAAGGGAAGGCGATCGGAATCCTAAAGGTAGGATTTGAAATATCGGAGCAAAGTCCAGCGTGCTCACGAGGATATTGGAGGGTTCTTTTATTTTTTTAAAAAAAGAAAATTACTTTGGGGGGAGAACCGTCACCTGCGAAAGGGGGTGGGGGGCAAGATGGCTACCAACCCTGATTAAGGACTGGTGGGGGTGGGGAGTGGGGGGGGCACAGTCCTTCAGAGCAAGCACGCAAACATTCCCCTACCCCCTTTCCCGATCCGCCCGCTAACCTATTGCACAAAAATTCGTTCGGTGGGTGGCAAAAGGGAGTCGAACACCTTCAGCCGTCACCACCCCAAGTGAAGGAAGAAGTAAGGGGGGGGGGGGAAGAAGGGAGAAAACGCATGAAAAGAGGGCAGAGAGCTCCTTTCCAGATCTGGCATCCGCCCGGATATTCGCTCAGCCAAGTTCCAACCCGCCCCGAACGAAACAAAACCAGGTCCCCGTTCCCGTGACGGGAATCCCACGGGCCTAGAACGAAAACGGGAAAGCTTTGGAGTTAAAACCACATGCGCCCCTGCGTGCCTCTCCCTCTCCCGGAGGCTGAGATTATGAGAAAAGTTAACACTGATTTTCCTTTTTCTTTTTCCCGTCCCCCGCCGCTCTCTCTCTCTCTCTCTCTCCCGGTTTAGCTGTGACCGTGATGGGATTCGTTGTAGTCCATTATATGCAGCGATTCGACGCTGCTTTCTTGATTTCGGGGAGAGGGCGTGGGTTCCGCGGGACCCGGAGAAGGGGGTAGGGAGCCCCCTCCGGTTTCTAGGCCGGGGGGCCCTTTGCACAATTCAGTCTTCAGCGTGCCGCACAGGCTCTGAATGGCCGCCTGGTCATTGTCGCACTGGCTCTCGCTCTTGTTGCGGAAGAGTTCGCGCGCTTTCATGCCCAGGAAGCTCTCCGAACTCGGGAAGGAACCCACAGTCAGTCGGCTGCGGCTGGAAGGCGGCTCCTGGTGTGCAGAGGCCTCCCAGCAGCTGTTGAATTGTCCGCCTCGTTCGCCAACGGTCTTTTCCGGACTGGATCCACTGCTGTTGCCTTTACTGCTGCTGCTGCTGCTGCTGGTGGTGGTGCTATTGTGAGCCTGGGAGCCGGCAAAACTGGTCTCTCCATTTCTGTCCAGCATTTCATCGCCACATCCGGCAATCGGGTGACACAGACCTTCATTGACCGAGGGCCTGTGGGGAAGGAGAAGCAGTGGGGTGAGGAGGGCGCAGTGGTTAGAATGCAGTATTGCAGGATAAACTCTGCCCTCTGCAAGAGTTCGATCCTGACCGGCTCCAGGTTGACTCAGCCTCCCATCCTTCCGAGGTGGGTAAAATGAGGACCCAGATTGTTTTTGGGGGGGGGGGGGGGCAAGAGGCTGACTCTGCAAACCGCTTAGAGAGGGCTGTAAAAGTACTGTGAAGCGGCCTATAAGTGCTATTGCCCTCCCTCCCTCCCTTTTCTCTCTCCATTCCTTCTTTCCTTCCGCCCTCCCTCCCTCAGCCTTCCAGTCCTTCCGAGGTGCGTAAAATGAGGACCCAGATTGTTTGGGGGGCAAGAAGCTGACTCTGTAAACTGCTTAGAGAGGGCTGTGAAGTGGTATATAAGTGCTATTACTTTTCCTTCCTTCTTTCCTCCCTCCATGCCTTCTTTTTCTCCCTCCCTCCCTTCTTTCCTTTCTCCCTCCCTCAGCCTTCCATCCTTCCGAGGTGGGTAAAATAAGGACCCAGATTGTTGGGGGCAAGAGGCTGATTGTGTTAACCGCTTAGAGAGGGCTGTAAAAGCACCGTGAAGCTGTATATAAGTGCTATTGCTCTTCCTTCCTTCCTTTTTTCCCTCCCTCCCTTCTTTCCTTCTTCCCTCCCTCAGCCTTCCATCCTTCCGAGATGGGTAAAATAAGGACCCAGATTGTTGGGGGCAAGAGGCTGACTGTGTTAGCCGCTTAGAGAGGGCTGTAAAAGCACCGTGAAGCTGTATATAAGTGCTATTGCTCTTCCTTCCTTCCTTTTTTCCCTCCCTCCCTTCTTTCCTTCTTCCCTCCCTCAGCCTTCCATCCTTCCGAGATGGGTAAAATAAGGACCCAGATTGTTGGGGGCAAGAGGCTGACTGTGTAAGCCGCTTAGAGAGGGCTGTAAAAGCACCGTGAAGCTGTATATAAGTGCTATTGCTCTTCCTTCCTTCCTCCTTCCTTTTCTCCCTCCCTCCCTTATTTCCTTCCTCCCATCTTTCTTTCTTCCCTTCCTTCATCCCTTCCTCAGCCTTCCATCCTTCCGAGCTTACGCCTCTTGCCCCAAGAGTGTAGTATTCCAGGCAAACTCTGCCCACAGAGCCAGCAACAGCAATAAACACTTATATACCGCTTCACAGTGCTTTTACAGCCTCCTCTAAGCGATTTTCAGCCTTTCACCCCCATCAATCGAGCTCCTCATTTGACCCACCTCGGAAGGGCGGAAGGCTGAGTGAACCATGAGCCTGGTGAGATTCGATCTGCCAAACTGCAGGCAGCCGGCAGGCAGCCGAAGTAGCCTGCAGTACTGCACTCTGGCCATTGCGCCCCCGTGGCAGTTCGATCCTGACCAGGCTCAAGATTGACTCAGCCTTCCATCCTTCCACGGTCGGTCAAACGAGGACCCAGATTGTCGAGGGGAAGAGGCTGATGTCTATAAATTGCCTGTAAATTTGTCTAGCAAATTTTGTCCTGTTTTAACAAAAGCTTACCTTTCTTCGGCCATTTCTGCCGTTTCCATTTTGTCCTCCTGTTTCTTCTGCAACCGGTCGCTATCCAGGCAACTGTACAGGCGTAATATCTCCAGTTCAAAAGTCCGCGTGATTTGTTTCTGCACTCTGTGCTGGTGTTCGACCGCCTGCAGCTGGTCCCTGCAACGGACAAGAAGACGCCATGAACCGAACCGAAGGGGGTGGAACACTTTACCTGGCCAGGTGTGAATAGACGCACAAGGAATTTGACTCCGGTGTGGAAGATCTCACGCTATAGCAGGGGTGTCAAACACAAGGCCCGAGGGCCAGATGTGGTCGGATCTGACCCGCGGGGCCATCCTGGAAAATGTAAGAGGCCAGGCCACATCACTTCCACCTGGTCTATGTTGTGGCCCGCCAGTGGAACTGACAGTGAATTCGGCCAGTGAGGAGGTTGGGGAGGAAGATGGGCCAGTCCTGGAGTCTGGGGAAGGCTCTGAGGAGGGATCTGCGTCGGAGGCAGAGAAGGGGCCAGGGCCATCTGACAGTTATCAGCTGCCTCCAGAGTCAGACATCAGTGAGGCAGAAGAACAGCTGGAGCCTGTTCACAGTGTGCACATGCGCAGAGCTGCCAGAGGAAGGGAACAGCTAAAGAACAGGGGGCGACTTGGGAGTAAGGCCACAGGGGGACGATGAATGGACCCCACAGTCCTCCTCCTTTTTCTTCCTCCTTGCAATCCCCCCTCCCTTCTAGCACTGATGATGTTACGTAGTTGGGCCACAAAACGCCTGGAACCAAAACCACTAAGCTCAGAGAGCGCCAAGCACCCCACACTCCCTTCCTCTCTACTATCCCCATTCACCTTCTAGCACTGATGGTGTTACCTAGTTGGGTAAAGAAATGGCTGCAGGAAAACCACCAAGCTCAGAGAGCACCAAGCACCCCACACTCCTCTTCCTTCCTCTCCACTACCCCATTCACCTTCTAGCACTGATGGTGTTACCTAGTTGGGTAATGAAATGGCTGCAGGAAAACCACCAAGCTCAGAGAGCACCAAGCACCCCACACTCCTCTTCCTTCCTCTCCACTACCCCATTCACCTTCTAGCACTGATGGTGTTACCTAGTTGGGTAATGAAATGGCTGCAGGAAAACCACTAAGGTCAGAGAGCGCCAAGCGCCCCACACTCCTCTTCCTTCCTCTCTACTATCCCCATTCATCTTCTAGCACTGATGGTGTTACCTAGTTGGGTAATGAGACACCTTCAGGAAGAACCACCAAGCTCAGAGAGCACCAAAGGCCCCACACTCCTCTTCCTTCCTCTCTACATCCCCATTCACCTTCTAGCACTGATGGTGTTACCTAGCTGGGTAATGAGACATCTTCAGGAAGAACCACCAAGCTCAGAGAGCACCAAGGGCCCCAGGGGCCTAACACTTTCTAAGCTTAGCTCAGGGCTCCCTGCAGAGCGAAGCAAAAGAGGACAACCATCAAGGCAACCTGGCTTGGGCTTTGACGTCCTCCAAGTACTTCTTCTGCTCCAGGAACAGGTGATCCTTCTTGGTCAGCTGGGATTCCAGTTCCGCAATCCGGTTCTGAGAGGCTTCCACTTGCTGACTCTGGAGGAGGAGGCAGGATTTGGCTCTCTCCAGCTCCTTCCGGAAGGCCGTCTGCATGTTCTCCACTTCCTGGAGAGGAAGAGGAGGAAAAGGAGAGAGAAACTCAGCATCGGGAGGGACCTCCCAAGGGAAGGAGAACAGTAGCTGGGTCCAAAAGACAGAACAGGTTGGAAGGGACCTGGGAGGTCGTAGTCGAACTCTTTTTAAGCAGGAGGTTGTTGGGTTTCTGGCGCGCTGGAGCACACAAAGACCAACTGGCCAGTGCACATGCGTGTGTTAGAAACCCAAAGACTAGGTAGCCAGCGCATGCATGTTTCCAGTGCTCGGTGCCAAAAGTGTTTGCCATCACTATCCTATAGTGTTCTGGATAATTGGCTGTCCAGAAGAGGGAGGAGGGGGAGGAGGAGGAGGTGGTGGTTTTGAAGAAGAAGACGACAGATATGAGAAAGAGGAAGGAGGAGGAGGAGGAGGAAGAGGAGTAGAAGAAGGAGAAGGTGAAGAAGACGACGATAGATATGAGAAAGAGGGAGGAGGAGGAGGAGGAGGAGAAGTAGAAGTAGAAGAAAGAGGAGAAGGAGGAGGTGTTGAAGAAGACAACAGATATGAGAAAGAGGAAGGAGGAGGATGAGAAGTAGAAGAAAGAGGAGAAGGAGGGGGTGTTGAAGAAGACGACAGATATGAGAGAGAGGAAGGAGGAAGAGGAGGAGGAGGAGGAGGAGGAGGAGAAGGAGAAGAAGAAGAAGCTCAAATGCTCAAGGAGTTTAGAATTCCAACAGGCACATAACACCACGGATTTAACAATTGCCGATAAGACAAGACAAAAAAAAAGTATGAATAGTGGATGTGGCCTGGAGACAGAAAAAAGAACTGGAGAAAATAGAATAGAATAACAGAGTTGGAAGGGACCTTGGAGGTCTTCTAGTCCAACCCCCTGCACAGGCAGGAAACCCTACACCACTTCAGACAAATGGTTGTCCAACATCTTCTTAAAGACTTCCAGTGTTGGAGCATTCACAACTTCTGGAGGCAACTTCTGTTCCACTGATTAATTGTTCCAACTGTCAGGAAATGCATCCTTAGCTCTTAGCTTCTCTCCTTGATTAGTTTCCACCCATTGCTTCTTGTCCTGCTCTCAGATGCTTTGGAGAATAGCTTGACCCCCTCTTCTCTAGGATAGCCCTTCAAATATTGGAAGACGGCTAACATGCCCCCCCCCCAAGTCCTTCTTTTGCTCAGACCAGACAAACCCAATTCCTGCCACTGTTCTTCGTACATTCCAGCCTCCAGCCCTCCCTTATCCTCTTTCCCTCTCTTCTCTGCACTCTTTCTTAAGAGTCTCTGCGTCTTTTTTGTGTTTTTGCCTAAGAGATGGTGAACTTGAGCTTGGCCCAAGGCACGAGAGAATGGCTGGATTTGACACCGGAGGGGGAGGGGAGCAAAAGGAAAGCAAGCAAGACGTGTGGCAGCTCGGTAACCAAAGTCAAAGAAAGTAACCTTCGTGGTGTCGGCATGCTTGTTCTGAAGCTGCTCCAGGTAGAGCTCGTTCACTTCTCCGAGCACCAGCAGTTGCCTGTTCAAGAATTCCATCTGCTGTTGGACGGACTCGCTGTTGGAAAGCTGGATGGAGGAGAAAATATTGAGAGGCATCTTTCTGAAGCCGTTCCACTGATTGGTCAGGAAATTCCTCCTTAGCTCTAGGCTGCTTCTCTCTCTGATAAGCTTCCATCCGTCTCTTCTTGCCCTGCCTTCAGGTGCTTTGGAGAATAACCTGACCCCCTGTTCTGACCCAGGCGTCCCCAAAAAGCAGGAGGCAGAGCCCTGGTCCCCACAAAACCCCTTTTATTAAACGAATGTGAATTCCTCTCATTCCCATTCAGCCAAGGCCTGGCAAAGTCTTTCAAAGGAGTATTTATAACTACAGACCTTATCTAACTTTGGAAAGCCGCCATGTGAAATATTTTCCAAATGTGGTGCTGTGCAAGGAAAGGCTGGGCAGAGAGTCTCTGAAATTCATGGACAGATCTTCACACTCCTGAAACGAATCTAACGACTGAAGGAACGAACTGCTTCCTGCAAAAGCCCCCTCCCCTTTCGCTCCTCTTTTATGTCCTATGGGAGGGGCCAATCACCTCCCAGGTGTGGCTTTACTCTTAAGCCGACCCTACTTTCTTAGTTGTTTTTGTCTTCGGGCAGCTCTGTGCATGCGCACACTGGGAACAGGCTCCAGCTGTTCTTCTGCCTCACTGCTGTCTAGCTCTGTAGGCACCTGATCACTGCCAGACGGCCTCGGCCCCCCCTCTGCCTCCGACACAGATCCCTCATCCGAGCCTTCCCCAGACTCCAGGACTGTCCCATGCTCCTCCCCAACCTCCTCACTATCCGACTCTGCTGCCACTGGCGGGCCACACCTACCTCCTGCTCTCTGGGGCAGCCACTGACACCGCTATCATGTGTCGGCGTTGCCCCACAGTCCTTCTCTTTGCATGGGTCAGGTGCAAAGAGAAAAAATGACCTTGGCTTTCCAGAAAGAATGTTGTTATGGCTACCTATTGACTTAGCCAATTCCAGCAACCGGTCTTTATAGGTTTTAGCCTCCAGCCTGCCTGCTAATCATCTTTGTGGCTCTTCTTTGAGCTCTTTATAGAGTCTCGGCATCTTTTTTTTATATCGTGGCAGCCAAACCTGGATGTAATATCCCGAGGGTGGCCTTACCGAGGCATACAACCTGGTGCATGGGTTATTATTTGTTTTGTGTGTTTTCAAGGGTGTGCAGAGAGTAATTAGCCACCCTCTCCTCCCCCCCCGCCAATGGGAATTACGCTGCCTTGAGCTCCTGAGCGGAAAAAGCAGAAAAGCAGAAACCAGCCCGGGCTCTCTTACCTTTTGTGAAACTTGGCTCAGCAGCAGTGCTGTGTGGCACACCTTGTTGTTGGATTTTTTCAGCTCGGACCGCAAATCCCGGATGACGTTGGAGCAGTCTTCCAGTTTGGTCTAGTCAAGCCATAAAAACATCCATTCGTCCAGTTTATGCAAGGATACTAATCATAATTGAATCGTCTATAAAGCTAAAGGTTCCCCTCACACATCTGTGCTAGTCGTTCCCGACTCTAGGGGGCAGTGCTCATCTCCGTTTCAAAGCCGAAGAGCCAGCGCTGTCCAAAGACGTCTCCGAGGGTCATGCGGCCGGCATGACTCAACACCCGAAGGCGCACGGAAGGCTGTTTCCTTCCCACCAAATGCAATCTACTTGCATTTTTTACCTGCTTTCGAACTGCTAGGTTGGCAGAGGCTGGGACAAGTCACGGGAGCTCCCTCCGTTATGCGACGCTAGGGATTCGAACCGCCGACCTTTCTGATCGACAAGCTCAGCGTCTTAGCCACTGAGCCACCATGTCTATATCCAGCCTTTATTATTTTTAGAATAAAGTTCAAGAAGGCAAATGCACACTCTACTCTTTCGTCCTATTTTGCCCCCATTAAAAAAAACAACCCTGTGAGGTGACTTGGGTTGAGAGCGACTG
The DNA here is from genome assembly GCF_051295495.1 of Thamnophis sirtalis. Classification (NCBI taxonomy): domain Eukaryota; kingdom Metazoa; phylum Chordata; class Lepidosauria; order Squamata; family Natricidae; genus Thamnophis; species Thamnophis sirtalis. Next base: position 32,904,006 of record NW_028261382.1, read on the forward strand.
GCCCGAAGTCAGCCAGGCAGCTTTCATGCCTAAGGTGGGACTAGAATTCTCAGTCTCCTGGAGATTGCCTCAGTCAGCTTTCAGGCCTAAGGCAGAACTAGAACTCACCTTTTCCTGGCGATTGGCCCAAAGACACCCACAGCTGTTTTTCCTAAGGAGGGACTTGAACTCGCGATTTCTTGCTTTCTGGCTTGGGGGCCTAAGCACTAGACCAAACTGGGATGAATCTAATGGGGTGAATCTGTTTCAGATTTGGGTTAATGTCAGGGTTCCAAAAAGCATCCAAAATTAAATCAGAGTCCAAGGCAAAGTATTCCTCAAAGTTCCAATTTATGAAGAGAGCCATGTTGGCACATCTGGGAAAACCCGAATCTGAAAGCTTCCTGGTTTCCTCCACCCAGGTGAAAATTCAAGATTTTGCCCCCACACCCACAAGCCCATCACATGGTCCAATCTCCCACTGCCATGCTGGCAGTTCCAGCCATCCAATTCTGGTC